>NW_027623158.1:0-5000 GCF_034508935.2 Berghia stephanieae
GGGTTGGGTTAATAATCTGCGGTATTAGACTTCAGAAATAGTTGTTCAAAGCCTGACATTGCTGATAATTGATATTAACCCCCCCCCCCCCCCCCCCACCAATTTGGCATCCGCTCATCCTGACATGTGATCAGTTGAGACCGTCAGTAATAAATATAATTAACATATCGTTGATATTTCACCACTACACTATCGAAAAAATCTGTTTTAATAATATTGCCCAAAGGGAAAAGACGGTTGAAGTGGATTCGAGTGGCGGTTACAGGGCAATATGTTATTTTAACTCAGTTATCTAATCGTGTAAGCTAAAAGGAATAAAAACATGTAATAACTACATATTATAGGTTGAATCTAGAGGTTACCGGCTTTTCTTTTGTTCTTTTTACTTTTCACTTTCCCCATTTTTCACCCTTACCTCTCTGGTACGTGATTAGATCAATGATTTTAGACAAGCTTGCGATCAAGTGAAAAGAATTCTAGACTGTCATTCATTGTTTTGTTCAATCCTTTTAGAGTCGCGACAACCTGGGTCCTTCACTCTCTCTCTTCTCTCTCTCATCTCTCTCTCTCTCTCCTCTACTCTCTTTCTTTCTTTCTCTTCTCTCTCTCTCTCTCTCTCTATTCTATCTCTGTTTCCCCCCCCCTCTCTCTCTCTCTCTATCTCTCTCCTCTCTCTCTCTCTCTCACTCTCTCTCTCTTTCTCTGAAACTGGGTAATAGACAAATGAGTTGTATCAAATTTTTCGGTGTTGTCAGTGTTTGAGCGGTATTGTGTATAGTATGTAATAAAGCAGTTTTGAGCATGCTAAGTGCCGGACGAATAAAATGATTGCCTTGATTCCGTTTCTTAGCGTCTGCAAAGCAACTCAAATCAAAAGGATACGTCAGACCTCTGCTTGGCAAGACGCCATTGGAAAATCATGCAGGTCTTGAAATGGGAACTTAGTTCCGTGTATAAATTTTTAAAAAATCATTGTCCTTTACATGTTGTTTCTATTGGAATGTGTGTTATAATGGTAAGGCATTCTCCCATGATGAAATCGTGGAATGCACTTTACAAACGTGCATATTGTTCAATATCATAATCATAATCGTATCATTATCATATCATGCTCATGCATAATCATATCATACTCATATCATCCTCGTATCATGCTCATTACATACTCATATCATAGTAGACTGTTTCTTCTGGGGCGACACAATGTTTAGAATGTCTACAATTTCCTGTTCATTTTATGTGTTTTACATCGTCATCGTCAAGATATCATCATTCTTTACATGACAGTACGTTCTGTTACGTCGTATTATGTATGTATTGATACAAGGATTTACACACATTTTGAATTCAGCACGGCAAAAATAACGAACAAGTGTTTACATCAAGAAAATTACTACGCCTAAACCTATTTTCACGTTTTATTGTTTTCAATACACATTGATTCGATCATCTTATAATATTCATTCAAATAAACCGGAGAGAAAAGAGGGAAAGGAGTAAAGGAAAGAGTAAAAAGGAGAGGAAACAAACCACCATTACATCCATTATTTTATCGAATGTAAGATCTCTTCGTATCAATATTGAATGTTTCCAGCATTGTGCAAATTTGATAAAGATTATAGAAACGCCAGTTTTTATGTATAACATAAACATGGCTTACTGAAAATGACCACAATATAAGTGTAGAAATCAACAATTTATTGTCATCAGACATAATCGACATATTAGTCTAATTGAACACAAAAAGGTGGTAAATATGGTTTATGTTAACGACAAAAAGGTCCAAACCCACACGTATACCAGATGTATACAAGCTTAATGATTTCTATTGCACATTTAACAACTGTTCTACAACCATCAACGACCACACTGAATCGAGCAACGAAGAAGATTCAATACTTATAGACGAAGGAGATGTCAAAAACCTATTAACACTGCAAATCAAAGAAATCGCCTGGTCCTGACATGATTTATGAATAACTCTTACTAACTATTTTGAACTGCGTGCTGTTCCCTAAACATAAGCTTTCAGCGATCCTTCATTGAACAGTCAATTATTTCAGTTCACTAGAAAACGTTAATACGTACCAGTGTTAAAACACATTCCAACAAAATTGAATGGTTACCGTCCTGTCGCATTAACATCAATCGTCATGAAATGATTCAAAAATTTTTGAAAAGTCAACTTCTATCAATAGTACGTGATTGCGAGATACCTGACAAACACTAATTTGCGTATCAACATGGACGCAGTGAAGAAGCTGCCTTATTAACTGTTATGAACACGATGATAAAACCTCTAGACAAATCACCCTGCAAACTATTCACGAATCTTATATGTTGACTTTTCATATGCTTTCAATTCAATGAACACAGCGCTCCTCATTAACAAGTTTGTTCCACAAGTTGTTTCTATTGGAAAGACCCCAGTACGTTATAATGGGAAGGCATTTCTCCGCTACTGATTGCCAAACAGGATGTTTAGCTCCCCATTTTGTGAATTTTGTACATAAATGATTGTACATCTATTATGACGAATGTCTTATTGTTAAAAATGCCGATTATACAGCCATTATAGGGCTGCTGAATAACCAAGAATCAGAAAAGCATTAATATACACCTGATTGAACATTTTGTGAATTGTTTTCAGAAAAAAACTGCCTCAATGTATCAGAAACAAAAGAATGCATTTTTTTTTCAGAAAAGTTCGGTTCCTCACATGCCATTGAGATAAAAAATCAAAAAGTTGAAATAGTCAAAGAATTCAAATATTTAGGAATGACCGGACTAGATTTAGTTATTTACTAGTCGGGTAAATGACTTACTAGTCTTAAGTTTAAGCGGAGCATGTGACTAAAAAAGTAGATTTCATGAATGTTTTCTTGTCTCTGACTAGCTAGTCTCTTGTCTAGAAGTGGGCGTTGTAAGGACGGTGACTAATTCGGCTGTTTGTGTTGGTAACATCACGCTCTCTCGTACACAATGGCACGTAAGATACCAGCCTTCATACTTTCAACGCAAACGATTTCAGAAAGGAAATAAGGCAACACATCCGGTAGAGATAAGATTTCGTTCCGTTTCATATTTGAACTTACTTTTGTCATGATGGATCAAATCGCGTGTTATTGACTGTCGACTGATCAGATTAAATAGTCCATGATCGACTGTCAATTCTATATTGTAGGCCAATAGAAGGTTCATTGAACACAGACACATTGAACCAAAAACCAAATAAACAAACAAAACAGAAAGTTTGTTCTGACGAATTATGATGCCAGCAAGTAACATTTGTCTCCACTATACATTCTAATCATATTTTTTTCTTTTTGTTCTTTGACGCAAACCATTCGATTTCGAGTCTCCGTTCACTCGCAACTGGCGAGCCGATTAAATTCAGTTTTTTAAAGTTTTTACTTCCAAAATTGTGTGCTTTCGACGATCTGCACTTATCTTATTTTTTTAAAAAAGCCATTGTCTATAGCAACAGGACAAGTTTTGCCTCTGTCATTCGTAACCGACGTATTTTCCTTCCAGATTGAAGCGCTCCATCTAAAATAGCTGCTACTCGTCGACGCCATGAGTATCCTAGTAATTAGTCTCAGACTAAGCTTGAAGTCCGGCACCAGCAAATGACTGAATCTTGGCCAAACTTAGTCCGAAGGTGCGGTGATTTTAGCCCGGAACTTGCTTAGTCAGCTCAGATGATATCCGATTTTTTCCAAGTCCTTGACTAAAGTCAGAGACAAAGCGCTAGTCCGGGTTCAAGAAAACGACTCTACAACTTTTCATGCTTCTGTAATCGTGTGTATGTGTTAGTGTGTGTGTGTGTGTATGTGTGTGTGTGTGTAATAGGTGTGCGTGTGAGTAAGGCATAGAGAGACAGCGAGATAGATAGATAAATAGATAGATAGATGGATAGATAGATAGATAGATAGATAGATAGATAGATAGATAGATAGAGAGAGAGAGAGAGAGAGAGAGAGAGAAAATTTGTATGCGTTTCGAGACTGTTATGAACGTCATCTCATTTTGATGTTTATATGATGTTTTATTAAAGTATATTTTTGTATATCTATGTAATGTATTTTTAATATCAAACATTGTAAACCAAATGACAAATCTTTTTTTGGGACACTAGAGATTATATTATATTATATTATATTATATTTATATATATTATATTAATATTTATATTAAATTATATTATATTATATTATATATATTATATTATATTATATTATATTATATTATATATTATATTATATTATATTATATTATAAAGTTACATAGTTCAAAGACATTTATATACACTGTTGTTTTAACACAGATAAATTTATAATAAATACAAACAAAAGAAAAAGATCAAATTGATACATATATATTATAAGTACACAACATTATAAATATAAGCTTTCCTGTTCAGTTCCCCCTTTATCCGTTGATTTTGATGCGTGAGTGTTGATAATTCACTTCCCCTCAACATATTAAGCACCAAAAATGCATATGAGCAATTTATTTATTTCTTTTCTAATACGGTTCTGTTCTTTCATTCAATTGGTTCAATTTCTACCCTAATTTACTAATTTATTTAAGGTTTTTTTTGTCGCCTGGTTTATTCCAGTCTTCCCTTGTATTAGACCCTAAAGACAAATGTCCCCTGGGGATGATAGAAGGGAATTGTATATTTTTATTTTATTTAACTGGTGGGGTTCTTGACCTCCCATACTGGTCAGGTGAGGGGGGGGGGTACATACTGTGGCTTTTATCCCCATATACTGTGTGGGGTTCCTGACCTACCATAGTTGGCAGGGAGGTACATACTGTGTCTTCTATCCCCCTATGTCTATTTTCCGCACAGGTTTTTGTTTTTGTTTTAGATATAACGTAAGCTGGATCACAAAATAACTGCAGTCGAGAAAACTCATCTACTGAGTTTTAGAGTTTTGAGATTAGGGCAGCGTGGCTCAGTGATACGATCTTTGCTTCCTACCCGAAAGGTA
>NW_027623158.1:7500-10661 GCF_034508935.2 Berghia stephanieae
TATGTATGTATGTATGTATGTATGTATGTATGTATGTATGTATGTATGTATGTATGTATGTATGTATGTATGTATGTAATGTATGTATGTATTGTATGTATGTTTTGTATGTATGTTGTTGTAGTATTTATGTATTATGTATGTATGTATGTATGTATGTAGTTATGTATGTATGTATGTTTGTATGTATGTATGTATGTATGTATGTATGAGTATGTATGTATGTATGTATGTATGTATGTAAAGTATTATGTTGTATGTATGTATGGATGTATGTATGTATGTATGTATGTATGTATGTATGTATGTATGTATTATGTATGATGTATGTATGTATGTATGTATGTATGTATGTAGTATGTATGTATTATGTATGTATGTGTATGTATGTATGTATGTATGTATGTATGTATGTAGTATGTATGGATTAGTATGTATGTATGTATTATGTATGTATGTATGTATGGGATGTATATGTATTATGTATGTATGTATGTAGGTATGTATGTATGTATGTATGTATGTATGTATGTATTAGTATGTATGTATGTAGTATGTATGTATGTATGTATGTATGTGTATGTATGTATGTATGTATGTTGTAGTATGTATGTTTATGTATGTATGTTTTATGTAAAGTATGTATGTATGTAGTATGTATGTAGATGTATGTATGTATGTATGTATGTTGTATGTATGTATGTATGTATGTATGTATGTAAGTATGTATGTATGTATGTATGTATGTATTATGTATGTATGTATGTATGTATAGTATGTATGTATGTATGTATTATGTATGTAATGTATGTAAGTTTATGTATGGTTGTATGTATGTTGTATGTATGTATTATGTAGTATGTTTGTATGTATGTATGTATTTTATGTAGTATTATGTATGTATGTATGTATGTATGTATGTATGTATGTATGTATGTATGTATGTAGTATGTATGTATGTATTGTATGTATGTATGTATGTATGTATGTATGTATGTATGTATGTATGTTGTAGTTATGTATGTATGTATGTATGTATGTATGTATGTAGTATGTATGTTGTATGTATGTATGTTGTATGTATGTAGCTGTATGTATGTAGTGGGATGTAAGTACTGTATGTATTATGTATGTATGATGTCTGTATGTATGTATGTATGCTGTATGGGATGTAATGTATGTATGTATGTATGTATGTATGTATGTATGTATGTATGTAGTGTCAGTCTGTTGTTGTATGTATGTATGTATGTATGTAAAAAGTGTATGGTATGTATGGATTATGTAGTATGTTAGTCTGTATGTATGAATGTTAAGTATGTTATTGTATGTTGTATGTTATTATGTATGTCTGTATGTATGATTTGGGGGTCTGTTGTATTTTTTATGTTGTTTTATGTAGGTAAGTTGTTGTATGGTTTTTCGTCTTGTCTTCTGTTGTTTTGTTTTTTGTATGGGCTGAAGTCGTTTCTGTAGCGGTTTTTATGTATTTTGTAATTTTGTTTGCTTTTTGTTGTTGCTGGGCTGTATTGGGCTGGTATGTAAAAATTTTGTAGTTGTCTGAAATTTGTCTGTTGCTTTTGTAGTTGTATGTTAATGTCTGTTGTTGTCTGTTTCGTCTGTCGTCTTTTGTCTGCTGTCGTATGTTTTTGTAGTAGTCCGAGTCTTTTGTATGTTGTTGTCTGTATGATTGTAATGATGGTCTGTATTTTAATCGTTAATGACTGAATGTAAGTAGTCTGTTATGTCATTATGTCATCTATCTTACTTGTCAAAGTCTGTAATGTTTTACTTCGTACATTCACAGACTGTCATAAAACAGTAATTTCATACTTCTTTCGATTTATTAAATTACATCTTTACATGAATGTCAAGTCATAATTCTTAATCAGACTAATGATTAATGCTTACTGATTAAGTCTTCATACTAAATTTCATATCATACATCGACATACATCATACTTATTATTCATACATTCACATACTTACAAAATTACTTTCATAATTAATCTACTTACTTACATTCTAACATACTAACTTTACATACATACACTTAACATATACTGACATACATACATACTTACATTACATACATACAACATACTACAGATTTCAATTAAAAGTACTTTAAAATACATAAATACTACATACATACATACTACATATTACATACATAAATAATACATACATACAAATCTACATACATACATACATACATACAACTTAATACATATACATACTACATACATACATACATAAATACATACATTACGACTACATACATACATACTTACTACATACTATACATCATACATACATACATACGACTTTCATAATACATTTCATACATAACATAATACTTCATACATCATACATTCATACATTAACTTACATACTACTTACATACTACATACTTACATACATACCTAATAACATACATACATACATACTACACTACATACATACTCATAAAATACATACATACAACAACATACATATACAAACCACATACATACAAAATACATTATACATACATACATACATACATACAACATACATACATAAATACTACATACATAATAATACATACATAACATACTTTCATACATACATCAAAATCATACATTAAATCACTACAGAATAAATAAACCTTTCATACATACATAAAATCATAAATACATACATACTACAACAAAAAATACATACATAATATTTCATACAAACTTACAAATACTTTTATTCATACATCATAAATCTTCAAAAACATTTCATTTACATAATACATACAAATACTACAACATAATACATAATACTAAAAATACATACATACATACATAAAAACATACATACTTACAACATATACATACATAATATTTCAAATACATAAAATACTTTCATTACAAAATAAAAATACAACTTTTACAAACTTTTCATACTTCATACATACATACTACATCATAATACATACATACATACATACATTCATAATACATCATACTAAACATACTTTAAAACATACATCATACTTTTCTACATAATACATACAACATAATAATAAAACTACTTCATACCTCATACATACATACAACATACATACATATTACAAAACATACATACAAAACTAATACATACATACTTTACACAACAACATACTTAAAACA
>NW_027623159.1:0-10636 GCF_034508935.2 Berghia stephanieae
TTTTTAAGGACCCAATTTTACATTGGCAATTAGCCCCAGATTCGAACCTTCGGCCTACAGATCGCAAGGCAAGTATCAAACCTTAACAGAAACCAATACTGAAAACAATGACCGTTTTGTCCGTTTCACGGATGACCAGTAATTCCTATTTGTTTTACTACAAACGACAGAAAGAATAGCTACTACAGAAGTGGGAAGTCAACGCAGCCGAGAAAGCAGCGATAGAAATGAAAGACGAATCATCATATACCTATCCATAACAACAACAATGGACGTGTGGGGATGTGTTTGTACAGGAAGTCCCGTCCACGAGTCACGTGTTTGGTTTCCATCCACACGAGTGTTTTTGTTAGGGACTGAGGGGGGATTTCATTTGGTTTTCACAATCAGCACGTCTCTCATAACAAAACGTTATGATGGTGATGAACATGAGCCGTTATTTTTTGCTATTTTACGCCAATGTTTGTTATCCCGGTCACACACACACACACCACAGACAAACACACACACACAGACACACACACACACAAACACACACACTGACCAAAAGCTTATTTTTTTACATTTTGCCAGAAATATTTTGCTCTATATTGATGATATGCGTGGAAGTAAATACTCTCCAGTTCTGTCCGCCAGATCAATCCTACAAATACCAAAAAAAAAAAAAAAAATTATGTGAAGTTTTGAACGTATCTCGTCTGATTGAAAGAATTTAGTCAGAACTCATCACCCAACTGGCGGTCTAAAACCAATGACAAAGAGCAGAATGACGTCATCGACAACATGAGACTTCTCTATCCGGCTTCTTTGACGAGTTGGTTTTTAACGTTTCTGAGAATGAATTTGGGATCATCTCAATCTATCAATAATAACCAATTTCTGACAAAATTCTTTAAAAATCTGTTTTAATCCCAGTCTACAACATTATTTTCCTACAGGTTCCAATAGATTTGTGCGGCTATGTGGTCTTGTGGTATGAGACTCGCTTTTCGGATCGGAAGGTCCGGGTTCGAACCTCGCGCTCGCGCATAGTTGAGTCCTCGGAAAAGGCTCTTTACTCACTTTCTCTCACCGTACTCAGGTGTAAAATGAGTACCTGGTCGTTAACAGCGTTGTCTTTGTCGGAAAAATTGTAATATCGCCTAACAGGCGGCATGTCCCGTCCTACATGTTAAATGTTGCTGTTGACCAGGGACCCCTTGTAAAGCGATTTTAGCACATTTAGTGATCTTGCGCTATATAAAGCTCAATTTTCAATTTGGTTTTGTTGCTATTTTCTTTCTGCGTCTCTTTCGATTAGGTATCTCCATATAAAATAAACTCAAAATACACCAAACATTTTTATTAAACAAGACACATAAACAAAATAAAAAGAACACAAAGCAATTGAACAAACAGACGAACAAACAAAATGTCCAAGCAAATAACTAACCGCCTCATCTATTATCTTATATTATAAATTGTGACCCATCGTCTCAAAACGGTATTATGTCGCAACGAAGCATATGCTTAACAGCCGAATTTAATGTTAAACTGGTCAAAAATAAAATTGTTGGCATTAGCACCCTAAAATATGTTACCATTCTCCACAATAAACATACAACTCAACATAAGCTTGGCTATAAATTCAATTTTCAACATCTTAACCATCCCGACTAATACCGTTTGAGGCGAAGGGTTCATTTGTTGTTGGCTATGAGCCATGGCCTACTAAAAGAGTACTAAATATAGTATGCGTTTGGCTGAGAAGCTCATAACATTGCCATCCGGAAGTATAACGGACGAAGACACAAAACTGTGTGTATCCATGAACGTTTATAGCCATGTTAGTACAGTTCAGTGAGCGTTACTCATAAACGCGGATGGCAAAATACAATAACAAAGACCTGTGTGACGTCATCTTCGAACTATCTATAGTTACGTCATGCTAGGACCCACAGTCTAATTTTTTCCCTGCTTAGGACTTGGACCCATTTAAGCGCTTGAACAAATTCGGAGGAAAACGCACTATGTAAATGTTCACTATTATGGGTTATATGAGTCTCTCGATAGTAGTAGTAGTATAGTAGTAGTAGTAGTAGTAGTAGTAGTAGTAGTAGCAGTAGTAGTAGTAGTAGTAGTAGTAGTAGTAGTAGTAGTAGCAGTAAATAGTAGTATAGTATAGTAGTAGTAAGTAGTAGAGTAGTAGTAGTATAGCAGTAGTAGTAGTAGTAGTTTGTGTAGCAGTAGTAGTAGTAGATAGTAAATAGTAGTAGTAGTAGTAGTAGTAGTAGTATAGTAGTAGTAGTAATAGTAGTAGTAGAAGTAGATAGTAGTAGTAAAGTAGTAGTATAGTAGTAGTAGCACAGCAAGTAGTAGTAGTCATAGTAGTAGTAGTAGTAGTAAATAATAGTAGTGGTAGTAGTAGTATAGTAGTAGTAGTAGTAGTAGTAGTAGTATATAGTAGCAGTAGTAGTAGTAAATAGTAGTAGTATAGTAGTAGTAGTAGTAGTAGTAGTAGTCAGTAGTAGTAGTAGTAGTAGTATAGTAATAGTAGTATATGTAGTAGTAGTAGTAATAGTAGTAGTATAGTAGTAGTATAGTAGCACAGTAGTAGTAGTAGTAGTAGTAGTAGTATAGTAGTAGTAGTATAGTAGTAGTAGTATAGTAGCATTAGTAGCAGTAGTAGTAGTATAGTTTGTAGTTAGTAGTAGTAGTAGCTAGTAGTAGTATAGTAGTAGTAGTAGTAGTGGTAGTAGTAGTATAGTAGTAGTAGTAGTAGTAGTAGTAGTAGAGTAGTATTAGTAGTAGTAGTAGTAAACAGTACTAGTAGTAGTAGTATTAGTATAGTATATAGTAGTAGTAGTGGTAGTAGTAGTAGTAGTAGTAGTAGTAGTAGTATAGTAGTAGTAGTAGTAGTAGCAGTAGTAGTAGTATAGTAGTAGTAGTAGTAGTAGTAGTAGTAGTAGTAGCAGTATTAGTAGTAGTAGTAGTAGTAATAGTAGTGTAGTATAGCAGTAGTAGTAGTAGTAGTAGTAGTTAGTAGTAGTAGTAGTAGTAGTAGTAATAGTAGTAGTAGTAGTAGTAGTAGTAGTAATAGAGTAGTAGTAGTTAGTAGTATTTAGTAATAGTAGTAGTAGTAGTAGTAGCAGTAGTAGTAGTAGTAGTAGTAGTATTTAAGTAGCAGTTAGTAGTGTAGTAGTATGTAGTAGTAGCAGTAGTAGTAGTAGTAGTAGTAGTAGTTAGTAGTAGTAGTAGTAGTAGTAGTAGTATAGTAGTATAGTACAGTAGTAGTAGTAGTAGTAGTAGTAGTATAGTAGCAGTATAGTAGTAGTATATAGTAGTAGTAGTTAGTAGTAGTAGTAGTAGTAGTTAGTAGTAGTAGTAGTAGTAGCAGTATAGTATAGTAGTAGTAGTAGTAGTAGCAGTAGTAGTAGTAGTAGTAGTAGTAGCAGTAGTAGTAGTAGTAGTAGTAGTAGTATAGTAGTTAGTATAGTAGTAGTAGTAGTAGTAGTAGTAGTATAGTAGTAGTAGTAGTAGTAGTAGTAGTAGTAGTAGTAGTATAGTAGTAGTAGTATAGTAGTAGTAGTAGTAGTAAGTATTAGTAGTAAGTAGTAGTAGTAGTAGTAGTAGTAGTAGTAGTAGTAGTAGTAGTAGTAGTAGTAGTAATAGTAGTAGTAAGCTTCGCAGTCTGAATGACGCTTGCTGAGAAATGTGCGATTCAGTCACAGATTTTAAAAAACTTCGATGAGTATAGTTGCTCTCTCCATCCATGTTGTTAATTGTTTCCGTTGGTCACGGTCCTGGGCCAGAGTTTTAAGGCTGTCAAGATCTTGTTGTGACTTTAGTATGGAGGGCACTGCAGTTTTTTTAGTTCTTCAGGGATTAATTCGGTCTCCTCCTCCTCCTCCTCTTCTTCTTCTTCTTTCTTCTTCTTCTTCTCTTCTTCTTCTTCTTCTTCTTCTTCTTCTTCTTTCTTCTTCTACTTTCTTTCTTCTTCTTCTTCTTCTTCTTCTTCTTCTTCTTCTTCTTCTTCTTCTTCTTCTTCTTCTTCTTTCTTCTTCTTCTCTTCTTCTTCTTCTTACTTTCTTCTTCTTCATCTTCTTTCTTCTTCTTCTTCTTCTTCTTCTTCTTCTTCTTCTTCTTCTTCTTCTTCTTCTTCTACTTCTTCTTCTTCTTCTTCTTCTTCTTCTCTTCTTCTTCTTCTTCTTCTTTTCTTCTTCCTTCTTCTTCTTCTTCTTCTTCTTCTTCTTCTTCTTCTCTTCTTCTTCTTCTTCTTTCTTCTTCTTCTTCTTCTTCTTCTTCTTCTTCTTCTTCTTCTTCCAAGTACCAGGTCTGTGCCAGACATCAATGATCATGGTACGCCATTCATCTCTCTGATCAGATAACCTCAGAAAACTAATATTACTCTTCTCTTTCTTTGTCACGTCATCTAGAATCTAGAAATTTATGATATGTAGTGAGATCCCCACATGGCAACAAATATGTGACCCGCCGTGTCAAAGCGGTATTATGTCGGGGTGCACTAGGTTAGGGAAATTGAATTCATAGCCACAATATCAAACTTGGTTTAATTTCTCTACCGTCATGCTGGAGTATAAATACTATTTTTTGGTTTGCAAAAACCTTCTAAGGTCCAATTTCTCATCATTCTATCTCTAAATTCACTTTCTGATCTGAATCATCCCGACATAATACCGTTTGAGACGGAGGTCAAATATGAAGGGAGACCACCAACATCAAATGTCTATCGATATGCGAAATAAAAGTGTTTCGGGATAAAATGAATAAGACGTACTTTGCCAAACAAAGCAGTATTGACATTCACCGCAACTCTCTTTGATTGGGCTTACATACACCAGGCATTTATTTGGTATGTTAGAACATGCCTCTATCTCCAGTGATTACTTTTCCAGGCCCGGGGTGTACGATAGTATCCCTTCTATGCATGGTTCAAGTGAGGCAACCAGTGTCAGATTTCTTGCCAGAGGTGATAGACATGCGACGAGATTGACATCTGAGCAAACATCAAAGGAGGTATAAAGTGGCGTAGCGTGGCCTGGGGTCCATTCTTTCGACACATGTAAGAGCTACTTATTGATAAAGTAAACACGATACTTCAGGGAAGATTTTTGAGTCAGTGATCGTCTCAACACTCACAAGAGATTTGTTTAGTACTTTATCAATTGTTTTAGATGAAAGAGTAACAAATCTTTGTTCATTGACATTGGATCTAATTCCAGAACATGGAATGCTAAATTATTTTTAATTGTGCGGCTATAATGTGGTCTAGTGGTATGACACTCGTTTTCGGATCGGAAGGTCCGAGCCGGGTTCGAGCCTCGTTCGGCCGACGCATAGTTGAGTCCTTGAAGAAGGCTCTTTACTCACATTCTCTCACAGTAACTCAGGTGCAAAATGATACCTGGCCATTAACAGCGTTGTCTCTGTCAGGAAAAAAAATGTAATATCGCCTGACTGGCGTCATGTCCCGTCCTAAATGTTAAATGTTGCTGTTGAATTGGGATCGTTTGTAAAGCGCGTTGATCATGTTTAGTGGATATTGCGCTATATAAAAATCTCAATTTTTTTTTGTTTCCGTTAAATTGATTCTAAATTTTTAGAGTATTTGATGGGATCCCGACAGATCTATTGGTATCGCGCCCCTCGTCCGGGGGGGGGGGGGGGGGGGGGGGGGGGGGGGGGGGGGGGGGGGGGGGGGGGGGGGGGGGGGGGGGGGGGGTGAATCGTTTTCTGTTTTATTTAAATCTAACTATTTTTCTTTTTTTTTTTTCAATAAATGTGCGCTTTTATGTCTCTTGTTGTATCATCGCCTGAATTCTATCTTTAATCCTTTCACTGATAACTTCAAATCGATCTACTCGCTGTGACCTTTCTTAAAACTAACACGATTAAGTATAATGCAAGTGCACTGTTAGGATTAAATCGACCTCGGACTGGAAAGGGGTAAACAATTAAAAAAAAAAACTTTTCCGATAATTGGATATATCACTCATAATGTCGTATTATCAAGATAAATTAATTAACAAATTGGCTGCAAAAGAGCATACGGGCCTGGCAGATAAACAGATGTACACAGGTGCTCAACAGACAGGGATCGTAATGAAGAAAACTAATGACCTCGTTTTAAATCAAATCTACAATCTATAACACATTAATATTAATTGCAGCCTTTTCAGGTGCACGCACCAGATGGTCGGAACAAATGTTGCCATTTTGATTTTTACTATTATTTTTTTTCTTCTCTTTCTTCCCTGTCATTTTTTGCATTATTAATTTTCTTTTTTATGTATTGGCAGAGAATTTTTCGTATTTTGAATGTCATTTGCTGTTTTCAAGTAATAACAGCAATTGTAAAAGGTATCTTTTTTTTAAAAATGAGAGCTTTTTCATAGAGTAAATATCCACTTAATGGCTCAAAGCGTTTTGCAATGGGCTAAAGGGAGAAAGTGAGAGCGGGCACTGGTGTAGAATAAAAATCAGAAAGTGTGCATGAAACAGTGTGAGATATAGTAGAAGGAAAAATGCAATGCGCTATTGGTCTAGAGGCGTGACACTAGCTATCGGATCAGAAGGTCCTGAGTTCGAGCATAGTTGAGTCCTTGGAAAAGGCTCTTCACTCACATTCTCTCACCTTACTCCGTGTGAAATTAGCGCCTGGCCGTTAACAGCATTATATCTGCCGGGGAAAAAGGATTGTAGTATCGTCCCTAACAGACGTCATGTCTCAGTTCTACAATTTACGTTTTGCTGTGGCCATGACCCTTTGTAAAGCGCTTAAGAGCACATTTAGTGGATATTGCACTATTTAAAAGTACAAGTTTTTAAAGTTAAAAAAAGAACATCCAAATGAAAACCAATCTGTCTCGATCATTCCAGATGTTTTAGACAGAATGGAGTTGACGTCAAACGAGTCTTTGTTATTGTTTTTTGCCATCCACGTTATGAGTAATTCTCACTAAACTATATTAACCAGACTATAAACGTCATGGTTTACACATAGTTTTGTGTGTTGGTCCCGTTATACTTTCCGGGTGCAATGTTTGTGAGCTTCTTAGCCACGTGCATACTATCTATATTACGACAGGATGAGGGCAGCGTGGCTCAGCGGTACGGTCCTTTGCTTCGTACCCAAAAGGTACCGAGTTCGATCACCCGCCCCTGCGTTGTGTGCCCTTGTAGCAAGTCACTTCGCCTAGCTCACTTTGCGGGCTGTTTTCTTACGGCTGACGCTGGGTATTCAGTCTTCCCTTGGAATAGAGCCCTAAAGACAAATGTCCCCTTGGGGATGAATAAAGGGAATTTTAGTTTTATTTATCTTGTTTTATTTAATGTTATTGGGATGTTTTGTCTTTGTTATTTTTTTTTTTTCATTTTCTATTGCATTGTCAAGAACTGATTCCTACAAACCTTTTTCACATTTTTATATATTTAAAAAAAACTAGAGCTTTTATAATAGAGAAAAATCCACTAAATATGCTCAAGCGCTTTTTAAAAAGGGTCCCTGATCAACACAACACTTAACATGTAGAACGAGAGCTTTCTGGGCCAAGGCGGTTTAAGATATTATGCGCTGGCTAAGAAGCTCACAACATTGCCGTCCGAAGTAAAACACCAACACACCCACAAAAAAACTAGTGTAACTTTGAACGTTTATAGTCCGTAAATACAGTTTACTAAAAACAAATCATAAATGTGAACGCTAAAACCAAACAAAGATCTGAGTGACGTCAACTTCATACTATCTATAAGGAACGGGGAAAACGATTTCGGTCATCACATTACAGACTTTCAAACATTGGTTTTCTAACATGTTTTTGAGGTAAAATTGCTATCATATCTTTACACAACTGTATTTTTCTAAAAATATTTGGCATATCTCGCTAAAAGCGATCTGTCCAACCCTGAAAAGGTTTTTATATAAAGGAAATCCGGATTGGGCCCGCTGGGGGTTTCAAATGTCAATTTTTGAAAAGTAAGTTTAATTTTTTGCTTTTTTTTTTCTTCTCTAAAAAATAAATGGCAATTGCATGGCAAATTGGGGCCCGGCATTTTTACATTATCTTTCCCTTTTTTTTTTTTGGGGGGGGGGGTGGGGGGGGGGGGGGGGGGGGGGGGGGGGGGTTCTTTTTTAAAAAATTTTTTTCCTTTTAAGGGTTATATTTTTTTTGGCGCACTTAACAACCTTTTTCCAGGTCTGATTCATTTTTTGTGGCGATTACAAATTTTTGAAAATTTCCTTGAATCTCCCCCAAGTGCTGGAATGGGGGGGGAATTTTTTTGAACTACAATCCGTTTTTAAGAGGGAAAATTTCCCTAAACGTACAAAGACTGGAGTCAAACAGTTTTCAACATTAACCGTCGCAATCGGGTTTAAAAAAACACGTATTTAAAATTTTTGCCAGAAAACACGTCCTTCAACTAAAAAACCCGATTTAAAAGGCCCCCATTTTAGAAAAAAAGCCCTCTCAACCTGGGATTTGATAGAAGACCTTACCAGTACGCATGTTTCAGAGGGATTCTTGTTGTGCCAAGACGAGGTCATCATTAAATCGATCGATAAAATTTGAAGAACGATAATTTTTTTCTGGCCAAATCTTTAAATACGTTTTCTTTTTTTCTTTCCAGAGTACAACATTAACTGGTTTAAAAAAAAAAAAAACTTGAAAGAAACGGATACCGAGTTTCTTTTCTTCACCCCACTTAGGTCGGAATATTTTTTGGCGCTTTACGAAAGTCGGTGCGGTTGGTGTTGTTGTTGTTGTTGTGTAACGAACGCCACGTTGCAGCATGCAGCACAAAGAAAGAAAGAAGGGACCAGCACTTTCAAGGTTTGGATTTTGATTGGATTGGATTCATCCATACACCCATTTATTTATTTATTTTTTGTAAGGTTGTTTGTTATTTGTTTTTGTTTTTTTGTTTTTTTTTCTGTTTTTTTTTGTTTTTTTTTTTTTTTTTTGTTTTTGTTTTTTTTTTTTTAAAGGTTTTTAACGGCGCTTGCAACACATTTAGGTTATATCAGCGCCAGTTGTTATTTTTTACCTATTATATTTTTAAAAAATAATTTTAATCCTGTGATTCTAATTTTGAATTTTGAGATGAAAATATCTTGTTTGGTTTGAGGTTATTCGACATTGATCGACATGAATAGATACATTTTTCTGGGTTGTTTTTATTTTTTTATTTTTTTTTTTGATTCGAATTTAGAATTTTACGATTACATCGTAAACCTGGTTATTAATAATATGGTGTATCGTTTTATTAATTATAACAATATAATGACGTTTTTGTTAATTTCATATTTGCTGTCTTTCAAGTGTGTGTGTGTGTGTGTATGTGTGTGTATGTGTGTCTGTATGTGTGTATGTGTTGTGTGTATGTGTGTGTATGTGCATGTGTGTGTATGTGTGTATGTGTGTGGTTGTATGTGTGTGTATGTGTGTGTGTATGTGTGTATGTGTTGTGTGTATGTGTGTATGTGCATGTGTGTGTATGTGTGTATGTGTGTGATTGTATGTGTGTGTATGTGTGTGTATGTGTGTGTATGTGTGTATGTGTGTGTGATTGTGTGTGTGTGTATGTATGTGTGTGTGTGCATACAAAGAGTTTTCTGCGTGGCCTGTATGTATTTAAAGTGATATTATATTCGCATGGTTTTTACAAAAAGTTATTTGCCTGAAGCAGGATTTGGAGCCCAAAGCATTCCCAGGTTTGGTATTATTGTATTCTATTTTTAAGTTGCCATATTCATTTTTATACATTACACACACTGTGTGTTGGTCCAAACATCTGGCAGGCAGAACCGGTGAGTATTTTATCTAAACACACATCGTCGGGTTCCAGTACTGTTGACTTTTCTCCCTCACGACACGCGACGCAATAATATAACAACAATATCTATCTAAATCATTGGGAGCCAATTGGATTCAGTAGTCTGATGTCACGTCGCCCGGCAACGGCGGCCATCTTGGTTCTAAACATAGAAAATCATTACTTTTTATTCTTCATGCTGGCTAGAACTTTTCATATGCCTTATGATCAGAATGTGTAAAAGTCAAAACATGATCAAATTTTTTGTGTTTTTTCTCCTCTGGATACGCTTTTATGCTCGCCGGGGGAAAAATTTCATACGGGCGTCCGCCATTGTTCCGATAGTTTAGAGCCAGTGTTACTTAGTTACCATGCGTCATTAGGAAGGAAGTGACGTTACGACAGTTGAAGAGTTTTCTTTTTCACTATATTAATATCATTTTCCGCGGTAAAGGCTTAAGTGCAATGAAGCGTGACGGAAAAAATAAGAATTAGCGAAGGGTTTAATCAAGCGTGAAGGCAGAGATGATGATGATGATGATGATGATGATGATGATGATGATGATGATGATGATGATGATGATGATGATGGGAGCGGAATTGACTGGGCTGGGCGTGATTGGCGAGAAAAACCAAACTGTACGTGTGAGTACGCTAGTAACTCGTACTCGTATTCGCATTGAAAATACACACACGATTCTAGATCTGGTTTAAGGTCATCAAATCAAAAACATCAAATCAAATAAATTATCAAAACAAATTCCCTTTATTCATCATTGAGGATTATTTTCCCCCTTTTGAGCTTTTATATAGCGCAATATCC
>NW_027623160.1:0-10645 GCF_034508935.2 Berghia stephanieae
CCATTTCATGCCAGTTTCTGTCGGGCAGTTCTGAATATCCTGGATGTGGTCAGCTGCCTCCGTCACGACAAGGACCCTGACCTGCACGTGCAGTTGGATGTCTTTGAGGAAGAGCTCACGGCGGACAGCGATGCCATGAACGACGCTAAGCAATCTATAGACATGAACGACCCACAGGCGATCTTCAATGCTGTTGTCAATAAGGTAAGTAGGACATTGTTGAAGTGGAAGGATTTACCTGAGAATTTTATCCAATCAAAACGGGCATTTACGACACACTCTCAAGCACGTTGGGACTAATATAACTGGTTGTTTGAAGACAATAGAATGAAGAAAATTAACATTGCTCTGATCTATGTTTTTGTTTCAATAACGCTAGTTGTGTGATTAGTTCTCATTAGATTTTCTCAATCAGAATATAATTATTAAAGGTTACACATAGTTTTCTGAGGTGATACGATTGATCAACCGTGTAGAACATGTGAGTATTTTACTTAAACGTACACCACAGAAGGTAATACTATGGATTTTGCTTAGTTTAGTCTTAACTGCAATTGGTTCCTTTCGGACGACTGTCCGAGGGGCGTGGTTATATTCACTTTCTCGAGTTGTCTTTAAGTAGACTGGAGCCTTAGTAAACTCATTCCTGACACTGACCACCAAAAAAATACATCAAAAGGCAAGGCTAGGACCACAAAAGAAAACAAATCGTGAGTTGTATTCAATAGTTCAACCAATGGAAACATGTGTTTATTTGAGAAATAGTAACAACTCACTAGGCTTTGTACTAATCTATGAATGACGTCAAAAGACAAGCAGGAAATCAGTTCACGAAAGTTAGAGAGAGACCGTGCTGAACAGGGGTGATGTGCATGTTGTCGAAACGTACTAAGATTTTAGAATCTTTGACATTTTAATCGACCAATATTATTGACTCATCTCCTCGAACAAAAGAATTAACCAGCCAGCAAAAAAATGGATTTAAGATAAAAACAAAAGAATGATGGTAAAAGATAAATAACGTTTAGTTTGTTATGTTTTTCACCAGAAGATACTACTCGTACATATAACCCTTAATCTCAATAACACATATAAACAAAACTCATGTTTCAAAATCATTAATGAAAGAAAAATCAATATTTAGATTCAACGTCAACATGATAAAATACAGATTAGAGGCGATAGGTCAGAGTTCAAGTTAAAGTTTTGGCGCTAAAATGAAGAAAGTGATTTATCAAAATTATTGATTAAAGTTATACACAATTCTGTCGCACTCTGAAAAAAAACTTTAAAAAACCTTAAAATATCGATCAATTTAAATAACCTTCGTCTTGTCAAAAATTCTCAAACATAGGACTTCAAGTAAGTCTTCCGTGAAGTCTCAGGCTTGAGAATTCTTGATGAGTTTGGGGTCATATTAACCGATCGATATTTGAAGGACAATATTTCTAGCCACATGTTAAATACTTATTTTAATCTGAATACGGCAATGTTATCTCCTTACAGGTTTCTGATACCCCTCTGAATTTGTCTCTGTTGTCAATCCTGTACCATCTTTATCAGATCGACCCGAATAAACCCCACAGGTAGATCGATACATACCTTGATATTGTCTTTCATCTTTATTATCATCACAACCATCATCATCATCATCATCATCATCATCATCATCATCATCATTATCATCATCTTCATTTTCAGCATTATCTTGAACACCTCCAGCGTTGTCGGAATTTTTTTGATCATCAACTCAGTCATCGTCAGTTTCAACTTTATCGTCACTGTCATCTCTACCATTACCACCATCACCACCACCACCACCATCATCACCACCACCACCACCATCATCATCACCATCATCATCATCATCATTATCATCATCATCATCATCATCATCATCATCATCATCATCATCATCATCATCATCAGCATCATCATCATCTTCTTCTTCTTCGTCTTCTTCTTCTTCATCATCATCATCATCATCGTCATTGCCATCATCATCATCATCATCATCATCATCATCATCATTGTCATCATCATAACCATCATCACAATCAACTCGTGGTATGATTTCCCCCACCCAGTGAAAGTACGTGGATTTTGGTAGAGCGTCTGACAAAACAAGCCGTAGAAGGGGCCACTAAGGCACATCGTATCCTAGAGGAGGCCAGAAAGAACTGCAAGATGGTGGACACGTCATCACAAACACAGGTAGCATAATATTGGTCTCAGGTTCGATCCCCAGTCGAGGTTGACTGATTTTTTGAGATGTTTTGTTTTTTTTTTCTTGTATATTTCTTTCTTGCTTTGCCTGGCACCTTTCAGACACACTTGTTCTGTTCTTTAACACGATGTAGATCTTCCAAATTCAATTTGAATCATGTATTGAGAATGCACTTCATCTCACAAAATGCTTTTTGTCGTTGTTCTTGTTGTTCTGGAGTTTTTGGTATTGTTTGTTTTTTTTGTTTTTTTGTTTGGGGGGGGGTTGGTCTGTTTGTTTGTTTGTTTGTTTGTTTGTTTGTTTTGGTTGGGTTTTTTTAGGTCTTTCGTTGATCCTTACACCAACCGCCATAAACATACACACGCACACACACACACACATACATACACACACACACACACACACACACAAAGCATATACACACCCCTCAAAATTCATAAGATTTGCATTTAAATGGATTTGATGTCAATTCCTGTTCCTATCTAATAAGAAAATCATGCGTGTGTGCATGTGTGTTAAGTCTAGAGAGCGTGTTAAAGATTTTTAAGTGGTATGTATCAAAGGATTTAGTGTGCTTGTGTGTGTTCATAAACACAACATACAAAAACGTAATCATCGACATTATTCCCAATTTCAACTTTAACAAGTTTGTTACGATCTGTTTTGATTGCAATGTTTGTGCGGCTATATGGTCTTGTGGTATGACAATCGCTTTCGGATCGGGAGGTCCTGGGTTCGAGTCCCACTCGGCGCATAGTTGAGTCCTTGGAAATGGCTCTTTACTCACATTCTCTCATCGTGCTCAGTTGTAAAATGAGTACCTGGCCGTTAACAGCGTTGTCTCTGTCGGAAAAACTGTGATATCGCCAAAGAGGCGTTATGTCTCGTCCTACATGTTAAGTTTTCCTGTTGGCCAAGGACCCCTTGCAAAGCGCTTTGAGCACGTTTAGTGGATATTGCTCAAGTATTTTTTTTTAATTTAATGCTGATAATTCAATCAAGACTTCTTTGCATCGTACTATAGAAAAGGTGGAAAATAGTCATATACATAATTGAGTGTGCCCGTTGAACAAGCAAATGTTAATTATGTATGGAAAATGGAGGGAAAAAATTGAATTGCTTCGACTTTGATAAAAGTATTGAGGTTTTCCATTTTTTCACGTAGCACTATCTAGAATAGAATTTGTCATAATCCAATGTCAACAGTTGAACAATAATGGTCATCTATTTGGTGAATGTTCACAGGAAAGTATTGTCAATACTCAAAGATCCAGTATACAGCGTAGAGGAGGATTTCTAGGAGGGAAAAAGCCAGAAAAGGCTGCTAATGGTCATGCTACGTCCTCTGGTTCTCCCGCAGCTGCCCTTCCCCCTCCTCCTCCTCCTCCACCTCCACCTCCTCCCCCACCACCGCCTCCACCACCATCTTCAGGTCCTCCACCTCCGCCTCCCCCTCCTCCTATTGGTTCACCCTTTTCAGGTCCCCCTCCACCCCCGCCCCCTCCTGGAATGGGTATGCCCTTCCCCCCTGCCAGTCTATCCCCACAGAAGCCCGCTATAGAACCCATGCACACCCCTACGCCAAAATGTCAAATGAAGCATTTTACTTGGAATAAAGTACCAGCCATTAAAGTGGAAAGTGAGTAGCTTAAATAGAGTTACAGTATATAATTTGTATTCTCCAGTATCAACACGATTTGTGTCAGGATGGACCAGACCGATTATCATAGTGTTTGTTAGGCCGTGACTCAACTCAGCCAACACGCTGATAGGCCGCCGCCAGCCTGTCTGCGGTTTCGGCTGTGCGTGGGCCGTCAGTCCTGGTAGAGATGTTACCGTAGGGGAGGGCATCCGGGTCACCAAAAGGTCAACGATGCTTTAGGTTTTGAGAAGTCAGGTCATCGACGACTGAGAACTTCCCGACCTTTTCTCGTCTCGAGAATCTTGGTCGTCGATGCTTCTCGTATTGAGTCCCGAGTCTCGAGACTATACTGCGCGAGCGACGCACGCGTTACTAACAATGTGTACTATCTGCATTGTTCACCCCTCTCTCGTCGGCGATGATTCCAGCGAAGCTCGAGACTTTTTTGCGTCTCGATGCTTTTTTGAGTCTCGAGACTCAAAAAAGTCTCGAGAATCGCTCTAGTCATCGGTGCTTTCATTCAATACCTAGTCATTGGTATTGGGTATTGACGTTATATCATATTTTAAACAGCTAACAAAACACAAACGTCGTAAATAGATCAAAATGGTTATAGGTATCAATGTTTTATTATTATACAAAGTGAATTTATTTAATGTATTTTAAGTTTTAATACAAAAAAGCCATCCAAAGCTCAGTTGAAGTGCTACTTCTCGGGAATTCCCGGCTTTTCCTTGGTCATCGAGTTCGGGAAGTTTTGAGTGTTGGTGGCCGATGACTTGAGGTATCATCGAGACTTCCGCTCGACACTAGTTACCAGACCGTATGAAACAGTTATTAGGGTGGAGGAAGACTTTCAAAACTGTGTTGACGAAAGGATTTTGGAGGTGTAGCCACAGACTGTGTAGTCATACGCTACTACGGTAATAAATTCCCTTACCTACCCTTTATCATAAATTCCATACCATTTATCATAAATTCCATTTATTATACGTCATCTCAAATGGGGAACCTGTTCTTTGGGATCTATTCCAAGGGAAGACTGGAATAAACCAGTCGTCAGCCGCAGTGCAGCCCCGCAAAGTGAGCTAGGACAAGATGACTTGCTGAAGGTTATAGATAGTATGCAGATGACGTCACTCAGGCCTTTGTTATTGTTCTTGCCATCCGCGTTTGTGAGTTGTTCTCACTAAACTGTATTAGCCTGACTATAAACGTTCATGGTTACACAGAGTTTGTGTGTTGGTCCGTTATACTTCCGGATGGCAATGTTGTGAACTCCTTGGCCAAGCGCATTCTATCTATACAGCGAGACATGTAATCGAATTCGGTACGTTTCGGCTACGAAGCAAAACCACACTGCTGAGCCACGCTACTGCGACTACTAGACTCCGAAAAGTGAATTTAAAATCAAAATGATACGAAATGTTATGAACTGTGTGTTTTGGTTGTATTTTTGCAATGTTAGAAATTTTACTTACGAAAATGAATAAACTCCAAGATTTCATTTTTATAGCGATGAAATCAAATGTCAAGCACCCAGGTCATCTCGTAGCCATCGTAAAATTATAGCCTGACACTATAAACGTAGCCATCGTTTAGTTATAGCCTGACACTGAAACCCAAAAAGACTGGCATTTTGACGTCATTATTTGGTTTTTTCACCGCCCAGTGAGTTGTTGTTAGTAGTGCTCATGGAAACAAGTGTTTCCATTGGTTGAACTATTGAATACAACTCAGTATTTGTTTCTTTTGTGGCCAAAGACTGGCATTTTGACGTCATTTTTTGGTCAGCGTCAAGCTATAAGTTAACGATGGCTACGCTATAACCCTCTGAAATGTATAATTTGACGTCATGTTTTTAGGTTTGTCCAGCCGTAGCCATCGTAAAGTTATAGCCTGACACTGGCCAAAAAAATTACGTCAAAATGCCAGTCTTTTGCCACAAAAGAAAACAAATCGTGAGTTGTATTCAATAGTTCAACCAATGAAATAACTTGTTTCCTTGAGCTCTACTAACCACAAGTCACTAGATGCTACACAAACATAAAAAAAGAGGTCAAACTGCCAGTAGAGGGTTTTAGTGTCAGGTTATCTTAACGATGGCTACGGTCCAGCGTCTGGTGATTCTTAAATGTTACCAAATCTCTTAAAGACATTTTGTCGAGGTGAAAGTCGATCCAGATTTTGGTCAGAAAATGTGTAGATATCTTGCATTTTATAGATACAAGGAAACGAACTCCGGCTTGTCAAAAATCATTACACCTGAGACTTCTTAAATCGATAGATTTATGAGGTAACTGTCGTTGTTGGATTTTTTTCCTGACTGTTAACCTGTTTTGAAATTCCAGAGAGCAGTGTGTGGGGGGACGTCAACAAAATGAAGGATGACATCGGCATTGAGTACAACAAGCTGGAGACACTGTTCGCCAACACCAAAACAACTCCCAAGGTAGAG
The DNA here is from genome assembly GCF_034508935.2 of Berghia stephanieae. NCBI lineage: Eukaryota > Metazoa > Mollusca > Gastropoda > Nudibranchia > Aeolidiidae > Berghia > Berghia stephanieae. Next base: position 6,328 of record NW_027623160.1, read on the forward strand.
GAGAAAATTCCTCGAGTTCACTCGTCTTCCTCTGAGGTAAAAAGATCGATCACGTTGAAAGAATCATGAAAAATAAATAAATAAATAAATAGTTGGGTTTTTATATAGCGCAATGTCCACTAAACATGCTCAAAGCGATTTACAAAGGGTTCCTGACCAACAGCAACACGTAACATAAAGAACGATGGCATGACGCCTGTTAGGCGATAATTCATTTTTTTTCCGACAGAGGCAACGCTGTTAACGACCAAGTGCTAGTTTTAAACCTGAGTACGGTGAGAGAATGTGAGTAAAGAGTCGTTTCCAAGGACTCAACTATGCTATAAAATGAGTCATTGTTACAAATATATCATTCATATTCATTCATTTTTATCTCTGATTTTTTCAAGTTTGAATATTTAGTGTAAAACAAAAAAAGAATATGTTATTTCCCTTTGTCAATAAAACAAGTAAGACATATAATTTAGTGTCTCATTTATCGTGTGTGTTTTGTTGATAAAGGGGAAACTCGAAACGTACACATCATTTGTTTTCTTAAAGTCAGTTAAAGCTTATTTTCCAATTTATTATTTTAAGTTATCGATGCTCATGCCGCAACATAATGTGCTTCAAATGAAACCACGATTTTTTTTAAAAATTCATATAGTCTAAAAATTTATTTTTTTAAATTGAGCTTTATATAACGCAATATCCACTAAATGTGCTCAAACTGCTTTACAAGGGGTCCCTGGTCAACAGCAACATTTAAGATGTAGGACGGGACATGACGCCTGTTAGGCGATATTACAATTTTCCGGACAAAGACAATGCCGTTAACGGCCAGGTACTCATTTTACACCTGAGTACGGTGAGACATGTGAGTAAAGCGCCTTTTCCAAGGACTCAACTATGCGTCGAGCGCGAGGCTCGAGCCCAGGACCTTCCGATCTGAAAGCGAGTGTCATACCACTAGACCACATAGTCTATCATTTTTAATTTTAAGAGAGGCAGCGTGGCTCAGCGGTAAGTTCTTTGCTTCGTACCCGGAAGGTATCGAGTTCGATCACCCGCCGCTGCGATGTGTGGCCATGAGCAAGTCACCTCGCCCGAGCTCAATTTGCGGCGCTGCACATTGATGGCTGACGCCTGGGTTATTCCAGTTTTCCCTTGGAATAAATAGGCCCTAGAGACAGATTTCACCTATGGAAGGAATAAAGGAAATTTTCATGATGTATTTTTTTTTTCATTCTTATCATCATCATCATAATCATCATCATCATCATCATCATCATCTTCATTATCATCCTCAGATCAGTTTGTTCGATCCCAAGCGTAGCATGAACATCAACATATTCTTGAAGCAATTTAGAAAGGATAATACAACGATTGTCGATTTGATCAAGAAAGGTGAAGGACGAACGATTGGCGGTGAGAAGCTTAAGGGGCTCATCAAAATACTCCCGGAAGTCGACGAAGTAAGTAATACGTGGCGGACGCATGTTTACTGATACGGTTTAAAAACGTGATCTTTTATATAGGGCAATATCCTAGTGCTCAAAGCGCTTTACAAAGAGTCCCTGTTCAACAGCAACACGTAACATGTACAACGTGACATGTCGCCTTATAGACGATCTTACAATTTTTTTCCGACATAGACAATGTTGTTAACGGCCAAGTACTCATTTTACACCTGAGTACGGTGAGAGAATGTATGTGAGTAAAGAGCCTTTTTCTAGGACTCAACTATGCGCCGAACGAGGCTCAAACCCTGGACCTTTCGATCCGAAAGCGAGTGTCATACCACAAGACCACATAGCCGGTAATGGTTATGATAACGGTAAAGAACAGTTTGTATAGCGCCATGCCCAATAATTTACAACGTCAGTAGCGTTTTGCAATAGCAATTGAAAAAAATACAGACAGAGAGAGAGAGAGAGAGAGAGAGAGAGAGAGAGAGAGAGAGAGAGAGAGAAGGAGAGAGAGAGCATGAGGAAATATGCAAAACATTATTTACAACGCCCCCTCCCCCTCCGCCCCCCCCCCCCGCCCCCCTTCCCCACAAGCGATGGAATAATTATAATATCTATAGGTTCTTATTATGGCAGGCAGGATTGTTCTTTTTCGTGGTGTTTTGTTGTTATTTTTATTTCTGCTAGAAATTGTACATTATTCATTAACTTGTTTCAAATCATTGAGAGGTGTAAGCAAATGCTATGTCGCCGTCGGTCCCCCTCGTGGATCTTTACCTTGCAGTTGGTGAGGGGGCTTGAGGCACACGGGAGGGCAAAGGTGTAAATCCCGGTCGACCGTCACGAGACCATCCCGGGTATCGAGCCAACGAGCCACATGAGCTGCTCGCCCCGGTGTGTGACTAAATTTGATCCAAACCCGGTGCCCGAATAGCAGCCCTATCCCGGGCGCCACACTATTGTCCTTATGTCGAGTCCCAAACAGTCCCGTCAATGGCGAAGCGGTCTGCCGCCTAGCCAAATAATACCGCGTTCGTGTCGCCCGGGTCGTCGGCACGTCCGAGAAAAAAGCAAACGTCCCATGCATCAATCGATTCGCGGCCTGCCGATTGGAAAATGCGACGGCGGGGATGGCGAACTGACGCGTATATTGTCCCTGAACGTCGAGAGCCAGAGTATGGCAAAAAATGAGCTTTTATCAAAGCTACTGGCCGTTCATTGCGTTGATATCCTCCTTTTACAGGAGACCCACCTTTATTCAGGCGCGCAATCTTCCCGATTCCAGATCCCAGGCTATACGGTGGTCCAACGCGAGGACACTTCGAGGCTCAAAGGAGGGGTTAGCGTTTACGCTAAAGAGCCATCGAAGGTAAGGGTCATTGAGAGCGTAACGGACAGCAATGGGGTGAACCGAATTTCCGTGGAAGTAGGTGGACTGTGTTTGCATTATATCTACAAACCACCTAGAGCGACTTGGACTACACCACCGGTACCGGTGGTCAGCCATCCTTCCATCTGTCTGGGAGACTTTAATAGCCACCATCACGAATGGGGCTACCGAGACTGCAACGAGGCAGGAAGACAACTCCGCTCATGGATGGACTGTAATGATCTACACCTAGTGTACGATCCTACAGCCAAGGGTACCTTCCGGGGTACCCGCCATAAGAAGGAGTACACTCCAGACCTCACCCTCGTAACGAAAAGCGCGAACGGTGAACCGCTGCAGGTGAAGCGGACAGTCCTCGGGGACTTTCCGCATAGCCAGCACAGACCGGTTCTTGTCACAGCTGGGGTGACAATACCGAGGGTGCAGTCTCTCCCACTTTGCAGATGGAATTTCAGGAAGGCTGACTGGGAGGAATTCAGTTCCTATATCGAGCAGGTCTGCCCTGCCATTCCTCCCAAGTCCAAGAATATAACCAGATTTAGTAGGCTACTGGTTAAGAGCGCTCAACGCTCTATTCCACGGGGCAAGCGGAAATTCTACACCCCTTGCTGGACAGCAGAGTCGGAAGAGCTGTACCGAGAGTACCAGCAGACCCAGTCCCAGGACACAGCCGATAGACTACTTCAGTCTCTGGCAGAGGGAAGGAAGCAACGGTGGCAGGAGACCGTGGAAAGTCTCGACTTTACACACTCCAGCCGCCACGCTTGGCGTTTGATAAAGAAATTGGACCCAGATCGGAATTTCGCGAAGGCTGCACCGGAATGCGAGGCAGACACAATTGCCAAGAATATTAAGAACCGTAGTAAGCGGGTCCCTAATCAGGCTTTTGAGCGCGGTGTCCGCAAGGCGTACCGAACGATTTTGGACTCGCTACCTGCGGAGGAGTCGGACTGGACGGCCCCGTTCAGTCCCCGAGAAGTGGGTGCAGCCATTAGCGAAGTAAAGAACGGCAAAGCAGCAGGGATAGATGGTGTATATCCCGATATGGTGACGCATCTGGGCCCGAGGGCACGGGCCTGGCTAGCAGAGGCAATGTCTGACGTCCTTGCAAAAGGAAAGCTTCCACAAGTGTGGAAGCACGCGAAGATAGTTGCCATCCTGAAGCCAGGGAAGCCGGCGAAGGAGGCAGACAGTTACAGACCCATATCGCTGCTGAGCTGTCTTTACAAATTGTTGGAGCGTGTTCTATTAAACCGATGGGGGCCGGTCCTAGACGCTGCCCTGCCACCTGAGCAGGCAGGCTTCAGGGAAGGGAGGTGCACCACGGAGCAGGTCATTGCCCTTACAGAGCATATTGAGCACGGGTTCGAGAGAAAACAGCAAACAGGTGCTGTGTTTATAGACCTATCAGCGGCGTACGATACGGTCTGGTGCGATGGGTTAATGCTCAAACTTGCAAAAATCATAAGGTGCAAAAAGA
>NW_027623161.1:0-2500 GCF_034508935.2 Berghia stephanieae
AAAATAATAAAAAAATAAAATAAAAAACAAATCCAAACTAATCAATAATAAAAAAACCTCAAAAACCCACCAGGAAGATGAGTGATAGTGGTGCGCACTAGAGGTGGTCCCGATTATTGATGACAGTGACTGATGTGGTTGTGGAGATGGTTTTACTGATGATAATGTGAATAGTTGCTTTTGTAGTGGGATGGTCATAAAGTCATGATGGTTCAGGAGTGAGAATGATGGGTCACGAAAATGGGAAACTTTTCAGCGAATAGTTCAAGACCCAATCTATGCGACGATAACGTAAAAATTTGAATTTCATTAAAGTCTACTGAGATGCAATCCAAAATGCTTCTCGCAATAATTTCTGTCACCACTTGGAGGATTTTCAAAGTTGAAAGTGTAATTACAACATATTGTACTTGCAGTTAAAAAAGGTAGCGGTAGGGATGATGATGCAGTGGTGGTTGTAGTAGGGTCGTGATAAGGGTGATGATATGGTGGTTGTAGTTGTAGAGATGTTGGGAATGATCGTGTGGTGGTGGTTGTAATAGTTGTGGAAAGGATCATGTGGTGGTAGTATTAGTAGTGATAGTTGGGATGATGTAGTGGCGAAGGATGTAGTTGTATTGGTAAAGGAATGATGATGTGTTGGTGTTGTTGTAGTAGTGGTTGTAGGGATCAGTGATGATAATGAAATTTGTAAAAAAAATAGGAGCAAAATCTAATCGGCCCGTCTGTCAAGCCCAAATCTAAATGCAAAAAATAACACAGCTATTCATTGTTACATAATATTAATAATAATAAATATAAAATAATAATAATAATAATAATAATAATAATAATAATAATAATAAAATAATAATAATAATAATAATAATAATAATAATAATAATAATAATAATACACATTTATATAGCGCTCATTCTCGTTAAAACACAAGCTCTGGGCACTTTACAATATAAATATCAATTTTAAGTGAAAAAAATAATAACAACAATAATAATTCATAGCCAAATCAAGGATTCATATAGAGTCAAGAAAAACAAATACAGTAAAAATGTGTCTTGAGATTTTTTTTAAAAGTATGTAAAGACTTGCACTCCCCTCAGCCCACGTGGCAGTTCATTCCAAATCTTGGGGCCGAAACAAGCAAACGATCTATCACCAAATTTTGTTCTTGATCTTTTTCCGAAATTTTCGTTTGGTCATTACATGATCTTAAAGTGTACTTTTCAAATTTACATATGACCACGTGATCTGTGAGATATGCGGTCCTATACCACCAAACACTTATAAACAAGACACGCTGCTTTGTAATATGTGCGCTTTTCAATGGGCAACCAATGGAGAGATGCTAACAAAGGGGTTGCATGATCAAATTTTTTTATGCCAAAAACGAATCTTGCTGCACTGTTTTGCAGTAGTTGTAATTGTTTAATAGAAGCCTGAGGCAAGTTGACAAGCAGCGAGTTACAATAATCTAGTTTCGAAAAAATGAGGGAAACAACCAATGTTTTACATGTTCCAATTGCAATATACTGACAGATCGAACTGATTTTCTTCAATTGAAAGTATAAAGATTTACAGAGAGCAGAAATGTGAGCTGACATTCTCATTTCTGAATCAAAATAGACACCCAAATTTTTCACAGTCTTTGAAACTTTGATCTTTTCACCCCCAATCAACACCTCAAGATCATCATTCACCTTCAATTGCCCTCTATTTCCCACAATCATCACTTCTGTTTTTGACTCATTCATTTTCAACTTGTTTGCATCCATCCACTCTTTCGCATCCGTCACACATTCTTCACACGTTTCACAATATTTTCGAGATTTTTAGTTTTATCAGTAGCATAAAGTTGCATATCATCTGCATAGAGATGATAGCGCAGCCCATGACCAGTGATGACATTAGATAATGGAGAAGTATACAAAACAAAAAGAATTGGACCCAAAACAGAGCCTTGAGGAACACCAAAAGACAATGTATGTTGACGAGAAAGTTTATCTAAAATCATAACCTGTTGCTTTCTGCCATTTAAATAAGATTCAAACCACTGCAAGACAGTCCCAGACAAGCCAAAAGTTATATTAAGTCGTTTAATGAGAATACAGTGATCAATAGTATCAAACGCCGCCGAAAGGTCTAACAATGTCAGAAGAGAAACAGAACCTTTATCTAAAACATCAAGCAAATCACTCGCAACACAGCACAGAGCAGTTTCTGTGCTGTGGTAAGAACGATAAGCTGACTGAAATTTTTCCCATAGATTGTTTTCATGGAGATGTTGTGAAAGACGTCTGAGTACAACTTTTTCAAGGATTTTAGAAAAAAATGGCAGATTTGAGACGGGACGGTAGTTACTAAGATCATTACATCGAGATTTTGCTTTTTTATGAGAGGCTTTACAATTGCATGTTTATAGATATCTGGGACTTGTCCTGAGATAAGTGACTGATTTATAATATAAGTTATGCAAGGTATCAATTCAGGAAGACATAATTTC
>NW_027623162.1:0-10639 GCF_034508935.2 Berghia stephanieae
TTTCGAGTTGTACAATCTTAAAAATTAATATCTTGGGGTTGTACAATGTTAAATACATAATATTTTGAAGTATGTGTAAGAAATTGTAGTGTCTGTAAGTTTGTGCAAGTATGTGTAGATATGTATAAGTATGTGCTAGTATGTGCAAGATATGTAAGTTTGCCCCAGTATGTGCAAGTATGTGCGAGTATATTGAGTATACTCAATGTCTCAATCGTTTCTATGTTATATTTGTGTTGAGATATTGGCTATTAAGCTTAACTGCTGGTCAAAATTATTCGCGATGGTGGTGTACGAACGAATCGGCGGTCTCAAGAAGTGGGTGAGAGAGGGATCTAGTAATGACTTTGAGTTTGAAACGAATATTTTTGTGTTCGTGGATAGCTCACACGGTAGAGCCACGCTCTCACCTGCCAGGCGGAGTTGTCGTACCAATAAGGTCGCAGGTTCAAACCCCACCACCGCCGCGAAAAAATTTTTATTCTCTATTGTCTTCTGGCACTTTTCTATTTTCATATCTTGTTGTTACCAACATAAGTGCCTGCTCCACTCACTTTTCTGAATAAAAATTCACCCCATACACCGGAGCATACTCAATGTCTCAATCGTTTCTATGTTATATGTTTGTGTTGAGAATATTGGCTATTAAGCTTAACTGCTGGTCAAAATTATTCGCGATGGTGGTGTACGAACGAATCGGCGGTCTCAAGAAGTGGGTGAGAGAGGATCTAGTAATGACTTTGAGTTTGAAACGAATATTTTTGTGTTCGTGGATAGCTCACACGGTAGAGCCACGCTCTCACCTGCCAGGCGGAGTTGTCGTACCAATAAGGTCGCAGGTTCAAACCCCACCACCGCCGCGAAAAATTTTTATTCTCTATTGTCTTCTGGCACTTTTCTATTCACTTCATATCTTGTTGTTACCAACATAAGTGCCTGCTCCACTCACTTTTCTGAATTAAAAAATTCACCCCATACACGGGAGCATACTCAATGTCTCAATCGTTTCTATGTTATATGTTTGTGTTGAGAATATTGGCTATTAAGCTTAACTGCTGGTCAAAATTATTCGCGATGGTGGTGTACGAACGAATCGGCGGTCTCAAGAAGTGGGTGAGAGAGGGATCTAGTAATGACTTTGAGTTTGAAACAATATTTTTGTGTTCGTGGATAGCTCACACGGTAGAGCCACGCTCTCACCTGCCAGGCGGAGTTGTCGTACCAATAAGGTCGCAGGTTCAAACCCCACCACCGCCGCGAAAAAATTTTTATTCTCTATTGTCTTCTGGCACTTTCTATTCACTTCATATCTTGTTGTTACCAACATAAGTGCCTGCTCCACTCACTTTTCTGAATTAAAAATTCACCCCATACACCGGAGCATACTCAATGTCTCAATCGTTTCTATGTTATATGTTTGTGTTGAGAATATTGGCTATTAAGCTTAACTGCTGGTCAAAATTATTCGCGATGGTGGTGTACGAAACGAATCGGCGGTCTCAAGAAGTGGGTGAGAGAGGGATCTAGTAATGACTTTGAGTTTGAAACGAATATTTTTGTGTTCGTGGATAGCTCACACGGTAGAGCCACGCTCTCACCTGCCAGGCGGAGTTGTCGTACCAATAAGGTCGCAGGTTCAAACCCCACCACCGCCGCGAAAAATTTTTATTCTCTATTGTCTTCTGGCACTTTTCTATTCACTTCATATCTTGTATGTGCGAGTATGTACGTGTATGTTTCAGTATGTGTGAGCACATACTAGCACATACTTGCACATACTAGCACATACTTGCACAGACGCACATAATTGCACATACGTACACATACTAGCACACGTGCACACACTAGCATCTACTTACACATACTAGCACAAACATGCACATACTAGCACATACTTTTACAAAATTGCACATACTAGCACATACTAGCACATACTTGCACATAATTATATCTACACAGACTTACACAAACTATCACATACCTACACTTACTTGTTCAAACTTCCACATAAGTACACATACTTACAAATACCTACACATACTTGCACATACTTACACATACCTACACATAATTACACATACTTACACATATTTGTAAAACTTGCACATACGTACACATACTTGCACAGAGTTACACATACCTACATGTACTTTCACATACCTACACATACTTCAACAAAATTTCACATACGTACATATAATTGCAAAAACCAGCACATACTAGCACCCACTTATACATACTTACACATACCTACACATACACATACCTACACATACTTACACATACTTACACATTCCTACACGTACTTACAAATATCTACACATACTTACACATACCTACACATACTTACACATACCTACGCATACTTACACATACCTACACATACTTACATATACTTGTACAAACTTGCACATACGTACACGTATATCGAAATCTTCACGTTTTTTATGTATAAGTCATTACGAGTCATTTTTACGGTTTTTGGATGAAAGTTGACGATTTTTAACGTGTTTTAAGGTGAAATTTGAGTATGTAAATAAAATTTACGAATTTTTCAATGAATTATTCCATTTTCGTCATTGTTAGATTTGTACGTTAAAAAAATAAAATTTGGGACTTTAGAAAATATCGAATTTTCACGTTTTTTTGAGTGAAATTTTACGTTTTCGGGTGAAATTTAACGGTTTTAGAAATAATTTCTAATTTAGTCCATGAAATACTGCATTACAATGTCACAAAAAAAAAACAAACAACAAAACTTGTGGACGTTTGCAAATTTGGAATTTTTAACGTTTTTTAGGAATTTGACCATTATTTTTACGTTTATTGGAGGCATTTGACGTTTTTTTTGAAATTTCCGAGTTTTCCAGAATTTGATGAAATATTCGAATTGTTGTATGAAAATACAAGTTGTACAACGTAAAAAAATAACATCTAGGACTTTCGGACATTTGGAATCTCTCACCTTTTTTTGCGTTGAAATGTAACGTTTTTGGGTGAAATTTGACGGGATTTTTGAACAATTCAAAGTTTTTTTCATGTTTTTGAGCAATTTTCGAGTTGCACAATGTTAAAAAAGTATAATTTGGGAGTTTCAAAAATTTCGAACTTTTCACGTTTTTTGGTTGAAATTTAACGTTCTTTAGGTGAAAATTAGCCAATTTGTTAAAAAATTTCAGTTATTTACATGAAATACTCCATATTGAGCATTTCTACAATGTTACAGAATTAAAATTTGGGGCTTTCGGAAATTTGGAATTTTTCACGTTTTTTGGATGAAATTGGACGATTTTTTACGTTTTTGGGTGAAATTTGACCATTTACGAATTTTGCAGGAAAAATGTCGATTTTGATCATTTTTCAATTTTTACAATGTTTTACAAAAAAAAAATGTGGGACTGGAAAATTTGGGAATGTTCGTTTTAATGGTGAAAATAAACGTTTTATTAGGTAATATTTGACGAATTAAAAAATATTCCAAAATTATTTCATGACATACTCTACTTTTAGCATAATATCGTGTTGTACAATGTTAAAAAAATAAAATGTGGGAATTTTGAAAAATTTGGAATATTTTACCGTTTTTTGGCTGAAATTTAACGTTTTTTTGGCTGAAATTTGACGATTAAAAATGAAAAAGTCAACATTGTTTATGAAATACTCCATTTGAGCATTTTTCGAGTTATACAATGTTACAAAAATAAAAATTTGGACTTTCGGAGTATCGAAATCTTCACGTTTTTGAGTGAAATTTGACGGTTTTTTGGATGAAATTAGACGATTTTTAACGGGTTTTTAATGTTACGATTTTTCATGAAATATTCCATTTGATCATTTTTCGAATTGTACAATGTTAAAAAATAAAATTTGGGACTTTCGAAAATATCGAAATCTTCCGGTTTTTAATTGAAATTTTACGTTGTTTGGTGAAATTTGAGGAGTTTAAAATAATTTCCCTTTATTTTCATGACATACTGCAGTTTTTAGCATTACAATGTTAAAAATGATAAACTTGTAGAATTTTGCAAATTTGGAATTTTTACGATTTCAGGTGAAATTTGACCATTGTTTAGTGGGAGACAACCATTTTTCAAATTTCCGCATTTTCGAGTAATTTGTTTAAATCTTTGAAATTTTGTATAAACTGAATTTTATAAGATATTTTGTCAAATTGATTAATTTAACTTGTTAGATTCGGCCGATAATTGTATTGAGCTCGTCAGAGGCGAGGAGATTGTGGTGTTGTGGGCGTGAGCGTGATCGTGCCACTTGCCTCGAATGATTCGCTGAACGAGTGTTGACTGGAGATGGGAGGATGGAATGTGGGGATGAATAAAATAAAGAGCTAGTGGATAGACAGATAGATATAGATGGTTACCAGGACGGGAGGACGAGATAAAATGAAAAGATTGACTATGGAATTAAAGGGATTGTTGGAACAGTGAGGAGGCACATAGAGAGAGGACGAGCGGTAAAGGAGGAGTGAGAGAGAGGGGGGGGGGGGGGGGGGGCACTAAAAGAAAAGAGTTAATGGACAGACCGATAGAAAGAGATAGTTAAAGTGAATAGGACGAGACAAAATGAAGAGAGTGATTATGAAATGAAAAAGAGAATGATGGAACAGGAAGTAAGAGAGAGAGAGAGAGAGAGAGAGAGAGAGAGAGAGAGAGAGAGAGAGAGAGAGAGAGAGAGAGAGAGAGAGAGAGAGAGAGAGAGTTATGGGAAAGAAGGGAGGAAGAGGAGAGAGAGAGAGAGAGGGGGGGGGGGGGCATGCAGGAGGATGTTGAAAATGAAAGAGAGAGAAAATAACCGCGTGGGTGAGGACCTTCTTTTCCTTTTCTGAGTGCAAAGAGCTGTTACCACCACCCTCTCCCCCCCCCCCCCCAATCCACGACACCTCCCCCCCCCCCCCCCCCCCCGCCAATAGTCAATCAAATTTGAACACATCGATTGAGTAAGAGAAATCATGGTTGAGCTGACGATTTGACGATTAAAAAAAAAAAGGCAACATTGTTTATGAAATACTCCATTTTGAGCATTTTTTGAGTTCTACAATGTTACAAAAATAAAAATTTGGACTTTCGGAAATATCGAAATCTTCACGTTTTTGGAGTGAAATTTTGACGGTTTTTGGATGAAATTAGACGATTTTTAACGGGTTTTTTAATGTTACGAATTCTTTTCATGAAATATTCTATTTTGATCATTTTTCGAATTGTACAATGTTAAAAAATAAAATTTGGGACTTTCGAAAATATCGAAATCTTCCGGTTTTTTAATTGAAATTTTACGTTGTTGGGTGAAATTTGAGGAGTTTAAAAATAATTTCCCATTTTTTTCATGACATACTGCAGTTTTTAGCATTACAATGTTAAAATGATAAACTTGTAGAATTTTGCAAATTTGGAATTTTTACGATTTTCAGGTGAAATTTGACCATTGTTTAGTGGGAGACAACCATTTTTTCAAATTTCCGAGTTTTCGAGAATTTGTTTAAATCTTTGAAATTTTGTATAAAATACCCGATTTCGATCATTTTTCGAGTTGTACAATCTTAAAAAATTAATATCTTGGGGTTTCGTAAATTTGGAAATTTTCACCTTTATTTGGGTGAAATTTACCTGTTTTTGGTGAAATTGGACATGTTTTTTAAACTATCTTTTCATGAAATACTCCATTTTGAGCATTTACCGAGTTGTACAATGTTATATACATAATATTTTGGACTTTCGAAAATTTAGCATTTGTTGTACAATGTCAAAAAAATAAAATATGTGATGTCGCGCGACGGTTCAGTCCGGAAGGTACATCTAGCTGAACTGAGAAAACGGCCATTATATTTGAAAAGTGACTAAAATAGTCAAAATGCGTTTTTTCAATTTTTGACTTTTTAAGGTATTTTTCTATCATAAAATCGTACCTTTTTCATTAAAAACAGTCTTAAAGTATATAAATTTAATCTTTAAAGAGAGTATACCCTGTTTTCACCCATTGAAAGAGGGATCATTTTGACATTCGTTGACGACTCTTTAAGCTTAGCAAAAGGACGCCAATCTGGTAACCTATAACTTTTTCTCAAAGGGTAACTCCATTCCTGCCTTCGCAATGCTATTTTTAGCCCATTGACCCATCTTGTGGTCAAATTATAACCCGAAAGAGGGTAATCAAATTCCAATTATGTAAACAGAAGTAGGCCATTGCATAGTTACCAACGGAAAACCCCTTGAATCCTTCTCTCTCATTGGTCCTCGGGATCACATGGTCATAAGTTATGCAAAATGGCCGCTTATGCTGCACGATTGTTGTTAGAGTTGATGTTGCAAGAAATTCAAAATCTTGCTTCATTATAAACTGAATTTTATAAGATATTTTGTCAAATTGATTAATTTAACTTGTTAGATTCGGCCGATAATTGTATTGAGCTCGTCAGAGGCGAGGAGATTGTGGTGTTGTGGGCGTGAGCGTGATCGTGCCACTTGCCTCGAATGATTCGCTGAACGAGTGTTGACTGGAGATGGGAGGATGGAATGTGGGGATGAATAAAATAAAGAGCTAGTGGATAGACAGATAGATATAGATGGTTACCAGGACGGGAGGACGAGATAAAATGAAAAGATTGACTATGGAATTAAAGGGATTGTTAGTGAGGAGGCAGATAGAGAGAGGACGAGCGGTAAAGGAGGAGTGAGAGACGGGGGAGGGGGGGGGGGACTAAAAGAAAAGAGTTAATGGACAGACCGATAGAAAGAGATAGTTAAAGTGAATAGGACGAGACAAAATGAAGAGAGTGATTATGAAATGAAAAAGAGAATGATGGAACAGGAAGTAAGAGAGAGAGAGAGGAGAGAGGAGAGAGAGAGAGAGAGAGAGAGAGAGAGAGAGAAGAGAGGAGAGAGAGAGAGAGAGAGAGAGAGAGAGAGAGAGAGAGAGAGAGAGAGAGAGTTATGGGAAAGAAGGGAGGAAGAGGAGAGAGAGAGAGAGAGAGGGGGGGGGGGCATGCAGGAGGATGTTGAAAATGAAAGAGAGAGAAAATAACCGCGTGGGTGAGGACTCTTTTCGAGAATTTGTTTAAATCTTTGAATTTTTGTATAAAATACCCGATTTCGATCATTTTTCGAGTTGTACAATCTTAAAAAAATTAATATCTTGGGGTTGTACAATGTTAAATACATAATATTTTGAAGTATGTGTAAGAAATTGTAGGTGTCTGTAAGTTTGTGCAAGTATGTGTAGATATGTATAAGTATGTGCTAGTATGTGCAAGATATGTAAGTTTGCCCCAGTATGTGCAAGTATGTGCGAGTATGTAGTGTATGTTTCAGTATGTGTGAGCACATACTAGCACATACTTGCACATACTAGCACATAATTGCACAGACTTGCACATAATTGCACATACGTACACATACTAGCACACGTGCACACACTAGCATATACTTACACATACTAGCACAAACATGCACATACTAGCACATACTTTTACAAAATTGCACATACTAGCACATACTTGCACATAATTATATCTACACAGACTTACACAAACTATCACATACCTACACTTACTTGTTCAAACTTCCACATAAGTACACATACTTACAAATACCTACACATACTTGCACATACTTACACATACCTACACATAATTACACATACTTACACATATTTGTAAAAACTTGCACATACGTCCACATACTTGCACAGAGTTACACATACCTACATGTACTTTCACATACCTACACATACTTCAACAAAATTTCACATACGTACATATAATTGCAAAAACCAGCACATACTAGCACACACTTATACATACTTACACATACCTACACATACACATACCTACACATACTTACACATACTTACACATACCTACACGTACTTACACATATCTACACATACTTACACATACCTACACATACTTACACATACCTACGCATACTTACACATACCTACACATACTTACATATACTTGTACAAACTTGCACATACGTACACGTATATCGAAATCTTCACGTTTTTTGAGTCATTTTTACGGTTTTTGGATGAAAGTTGAAAGTTTTTGCAGGAAATTGTCGATTTTGATCATTTTTCAACTTTTACAATGTTTTACAAAAATAAAATGTGGGACTCGAAAATTTGGGAATGTTCGTTTTAATGATGAAAATAAACGTTTTATTAGGTAATATTTGACGAATTAAAAAATATTCCAAAATTATTTGATGACATACTCTACTTTTAGCATAATATCGTGTTGTACAATGTTAAAAAAATAAAATGTGGGAATTTTGAAAAATTTGGAATATTTTACCGTTTTTTGGCTGAAATTTAACGTTTTTTGGCTGAAATTTGACGATTAAAAAAAATAAAGGCAACATTGTTTATGAAATACTCCATTTTGAGCATTTTTTGAGTTATACAATGTTACAAAAATAAAAATTTGGACTTTCGGAAATATCGAAATCTTCACGTTTTTGGAGTGAAATTTTGACGGTTTTTGGATGAAATTAGACGATTTTTAACGGGTTTTTTAATGTTACGAATTCTTTTCATGAAATATTCCATTTTGATCATTTTTCGAATTGTACAATGTTAAAAAATAAAATTTGGGACTTTCGAAAATATCGAAATCTTCCGGTTTTTCGATTGAAGTTTTATGTTGTTGGGTGAAATTTGAGGAGTTTAAAAATAATTTCCCATTTTTTCATGACATACTGCAGTTTTTAGCATTACAATGTTAAAAATGATAAACTTGTGGAATTTTGCAAATTTGGAATTTTTTACGATTTTCAGGTGAAATTTGACCATTGTTTAGTGGGAGACGACCATTTTTTCAAATTTCCGAGTTTTCCAGAATTTGTTTAAATCTTTGAATTTTTGTATAAAATACCCGATTTCGATCATTTTTCGAGTTGTACAATCTTAAAAAATTAATATCTTGGGGTTGTACAATGTTAAATACATAATATTTTGAAGTATGTGTAAGAAATTGTAGGTGTCTGTAAGTTTGTGCAAGTATGTGTAGATATGTATAAGTATGTGCTAGTATGTGCAAGATATGTAAGTTTGCCCCAGTATGTGCAAGTATGTGCGAGTATGTACGTGTATGTTTCAGTATGTGTGAGCACATACTAGCACATACTTGCACATACTAGCACATAATTGCACAGACTTGCACATAATTGCACATACGTACACATACTAGCACACGTGCACACACTAGCATATACTTACACATACTAGCACAAACATGCACATACTAGCACATACTTTTACAAAATTGCACATACTAGCACATACTTGCACATAATTATATCTACACAGACTTACACAAACTATCACATACCTACACTTACTTGTTCAAACTTCCACATAAG
This sequence comes from Berghia stephanieae, assembly GCF_034508935.2. Classification (NCBI taxonomy): domain Eukaryota; kingdom Metazoa; phylum Mollusca; class Gastropoda; order Nudibranchia; family Aeolidiidae; genus Berghia; species Berghia stephanieae. Next base: position 9,375 of record NW_027623162.1, read on the forward strand.
TACACATACTTACAAATACCTACACATACTTGCACATACTTACACATACCTACACATAATTACACATACTTACACATATTTGTAAAAACTTGCACATACGTCCACATACTTGCACAGAGTTACACATACCTACATGTACTTTCACATACCTACACATACTTCAACAAAATTTCACATACGTACATATAATTGCAAAAACCAGCACATACTAGCACACACTTATACATACTTACACATACCTACACATACACATACCTACACATACTTACACATACTTACACATACCTACACGTACTTACACATATCTACACATACTTACACATACCTACACATACACATACCTACGCATACTTACACATACCTACACATACTTACATATACTTGTACAAACTTGCACATACGTACACGTATATCGAAATCTTCACGTTTTTTATGTATAAGTCATTACGAGTCATTTTTACGGTTTTTGGATGAAAGTTGACGATTTTTAACGTGTTTTAAGGTGAAATTTGAGTATGTAAATAAAATTTACGAATTTTTCAATGAATTATTCCATTTTCGTCATTGTTAGATTTGTACGTTAAAAAAATAAAATTTGGGACTTTAGAAAATATCGAATTTTCACGTTTTTTGAGTGAAATTTTACGTTTTCGGTTGAAATTTAACGGTTTTAGAAATAATTTCCAATTTAGTCCATGAAATACTGCATTACAATGTCACAAAAAAAAAAAACAAACAACAAAACTTGTGGACGTTTGCAAATTTGGAATTTTTAACGTTTTTTAGGAATTTGACCATTATTTTACGTTTATTGGGAGGCATTTGACGTTTTTTTTTTAAATTTCCGAGTTTTCCAGAATTTGAAGAAATATTCGAATTGTTGTATGAAAATACAAGTTGTACAACGTAAAAAAAATAACATCTAGGACTTTCGGACATTTGGAATCTCTCACCTTTTTTGCGTTGAAATGTAACGTTTTTGGGTGAAATTTGACGGGATTTTTGAACAATTTTTGAACAGTTTTTTCATGTAATACTCCATTTTGAGCAATTTTCGAGTTGCACAATGTTAAAAAAGTATAATTTGGTAGTTTCAAAAATTTCGAACTTTTCACGTTTTTTGGGTGAAATTTAACGTTCTTTAGGTGAAATTAGCCAATTTGTTAAAAAATTTCAGTTATTTACATGAAATACTCCATATTGAGCATTTCTACAATGTTACAGAATTAAAATTTGGGGCTTTCGGAAATTTGGAATTTTTCACG
>NW_027623163.1:0-10638 GCF_034508935.2 Berghia stephanieae
GTTGTAAAAAACTGTAGATCCATGATTAAACTCCTCAATCCAAAGATTTTTGCTACTTTTCAAAATTGGCAAAACAAAAAAAAATGTATTAAAAATGAGCAGGGGGAATAGATAGTTTTTATTCAACTACCATAAACGTGTAAAAATGAAAAACATAATAATAATAATAATAATAGAGCTTTATATAGCGCATTATATCCACTAAATGTTCTCAAAGCGCTTTACAAGGGGTCCCGGGTCAACAGCAACTTAACATGTAGGACGGGACATAACGCCTGTTAGGCGATATTACCAATTTTTCGGACAAAGACAACGCTGTTAACGGCCAGGTACTCATTTTACACCTGAGTACGGTGAGAAGAGAATGTGAGTAAAGAGCCTTTTCCAAGGGCTCAACTATGCGCCGAGCACGAGGCTCGAACCCAGGACCTTCCGACCCAAAGTGAGTGTCATCCCACTAGACCACATAGCCGCACATTAGCTTTGATACCACGCCTATAAAGTGTCTCAGAAAAAATGAAAATAAATAGGCATGGGTAAAATTAACTGAGGTAAACTACGGTATTGGGTCGATTTTCGGGGTTGAGTGTGAGTTAAAAGAGCAACACTTCCATTGTCTGTCATATTCGACTTTAAATTACTATTCTGCATGACCTTTTAATCTTCATTTCAATCCCCTTATATCTTTTTCCAAGTTGCTCTTTGTCTTTGTTTTGGGAAGGGGATTGCTTGGTTTTTTTTCCTGGCCCTTGTCAGAGTCCTTAGCGGAAGGGGAGGGGGGGGAGGGGTTGATTGTTTTCCTTGTAAATCACTCTCTTGTTGCATAGTGTTAGTTATGTTCTCTGTTTTGGATTATTCTGCAAACGATTGGGGGTAAAACCTCTACGTGGAATTCTGTTGTCGGGTTTAAGACTTTTAGGTGATCTAATCGATAGTGTATTTGGAATCTATCTGACCCCTACTGACCATTCCCATTTGTTACTTTTCCTTTTGTGCTTTTAATTGTAATTCTAGAATCTTTTCACTATCCTTTTTTTTTTTTCTTTTTTAACATGGCCTGAAATAATGCTAATAATAGATCTTTATTGTCCAGAAATATGGCAATTTTTTATTTAGTTGCACTTTTTATTGTTTAACTATAATATTCAACAGATATTTCACTTCTAATGCTCTTATTTCTCTCTCTCTCTCTCCCCTCTCTCTCTCTCTCTCTCTCTCTCTCTTCCTCTTCTCTCTCTCTCTCTCTCTCTATTCTCTCTCTCTTTTATCTCTCTCTCTCTCTTCTCTATCTCTCTCTTTATCTTCTATCTATCCCCTCTCCTGACCCCAGCTGAACCATTCCCATTTGTCTTACTTTTTCCTGTGTGCTTTTAATTGTAATTCTAGAATCTTTTCACTATCCCTTTTTTTTTTTTCTTTTTTACTGGCGCGGAATAATGCAAATTAATAGATCTTTATTGTCCAGAAATATGGCAATTTGTTATTTAGTTGCACTTGTTATATGATAACTATAATATTCAACAGATATTTCACTTCTAACTGCTCTTATCTCTCTCTCTCTCTCTCTCTTCTCTCTCTCTTCTCTCTCTCTCTCTCTCTCTCTCTCTTTTCTCTCTCTCTTTATCTATCTCTCCCCTCTCTCTCTCAAATCTCTCTCTTTATCTATCTATCTATCTCTCTCTATCTATCTCTCTCTCTCTCTCTCTCTCTCTCCTCTTTTCCCCTCTCTCTCTCTCTCTCTCTCTTCTCTCTTCTATCTTCCTAACTTAAATTTGTCACAAGTGTGTAAAAACCTTAATAACAAACAAAACAATACCAAAAAAAAAAGAAGAAAAATTTTCATTTGACGATTATTTGTGCTTTTCAAATAATCTTATCACTCCCGTTTCAATGTGGTCATTTTTTTTTGTGATTGAAGAGTCTCCATGGTGATTTGTTTCTTCCTCCACAGTGGAGATCAGCGACGTATCTTGATGGGTGGCGCCACCCCGTTTTCCAAAAGTCCAGGAGAAGCTGATGAAATTTCTTGGAAGGTATTTGTGATTCGAGCTTTGTTTGGTTTTGTGTGTGTTTATTTTTTCTTTAACATTCTTCTAGATATATTCAAATTATAAAAAAAAAGGGGCCTGGTTGATCAGTGTGTCGTTTTGATTTTTTGTTTTGGTTTTGGTTTTGTTTTTTTTAATGATGAAATTTGATCAAAATAATTATTTCCGTTTTCTTTGCTTTCATAGCTTTTGGAAGTAAAAAAAAAAATTTGTTTGTATCTCTTTTCTTTTCTTTTTTTTTATGGTGAGATGGGAACAGAATAAAAATACTTTATTTTCGAGCAGCTAGGAGAATTTTTTAAAATTTTTTTTATCAGTTCAAATTTTCAATCAGTGATTGTTTTGTGATGGGCCAGGAGGCCCTGATTTGTTCAGTTGATAAAGCAATCGCCTTACACTCAACGGAACTGATTGATTTATTTTTTCTCACCCCCCCCCCCCCCCCCCCCCCCCCCCCCCCCCCCCCCCCCCCTCCCCTGGGTCTGTTAATGTGAACTTTGCGATAGACTAGTGTCTTTTCCACGGGTTGCAAGTACTTGCTATTTCTATTTCATGCTATAGAAACCGGGATAAACTCGGCTCCATGTGCTTTTTTTTTTTTTGCTTTTTTAAAATGTTTGGGATCTGAATTATATTTTTTTAAAAATAAATTTTCCCCCTTTTCCCCTTCAACTCATACTGGCAATTTTACCCACCTAGATCTGACCTGGGCAAAAACATCAACACGGATGAAGGGGGCAGCTATGGGTGCTGTGTACCCCAAACCGCTTACCTGGGCAAAGGGTTCAAGGGCAAGAAGTTTGGGGTCAGGGACGGGAAATGTCTATCCTATTAGTGTGAGTAGGGTAAAGCCCCAGACAGTTTTATTTATGTTATGTAAAATTTTCTGCTATTTGAAGTAAAGTTTTTGGGTTTTGAAAATAAAATAAAGTGGTTTAAAAAGTAAGGTAAAGTGGCTTGAAAGATAAATTAATTTAAAAGTAAAGTATAGAGGTTTGAAAAGTTAGGTTGAGATGTTTAAGAGTAACGTTGAAAGGTTTAAAAGTAAAGGTTTTGAGGGTTGAAAAGGAAAGAATGTGGTTAAAAGTAAAGTTTAGAGGGTGAAAAGGAATTAATAGGTTTAAAAGTAAAGTTTAGAGGGTTGAAAGGAAATTAATGTGGTTTAAAAATAAAGTTTAGAGGGTTGAAAGGAAATTTATGTGGTTTAAAAGTAAAGTTTAGAGAGTTTTAAAAAAAATTTAAAGTGGTTTAAAACTTGAAGTTGAGAGGTTTAAAAAATGAAGTATAGAGGTATAAAAAAGTAAAGTAAGAGGTTTACAAAGTAAAGTATAGTGGTTTAAAAAGATTGGTGAGTAAAGAGACTTTCCAAGGACTCAACCACGACTGAAGAGGCCAGAATCCCGGACCCTTGATCCGAAAGTAAGCATCATATCACGAATAACATACACAATCACTGCTGAGTGGCAGACGAGTGAGAAACAAATCTGAGCTGCACCTGAGATGGAAATTGGTCCTTTGTCTTTTCAAGCGAGTGCTCAGCACTTGCGCTTTGAGACCTCCGTTGGATTAACAATGATCATCAAGCTTACATTATTTTATTTATTTTTTAATTTTAAAAAGAGTCTTTGGCTCATGAGCCGGATTTATCCCGGTTTCTGTAGCGTGAAATGGACAATAGCAAAATTTATTGCTAAACTTTGGATAGGCGCTAGTTTTTAGCAAAGTACTTTCCACAAATCTAACAGAGTCAATACCCATTCACTGCTGGGTGGACAGGGGGGGGGTCAGAAATAAAATCTCGACTGCAACCAGGATCGATCTTGGCCCCCCTTTGCTTGTGAAACGAGTGCTTACCGAGTTATCGGGACCCCTACATTTCTAGCTCATTGTATTTTATCATCTTTACTCAGGTTGAATTTGAGAAGCAAAAGTTGGCTGATTCTGACAGCGCACCCAGTGAGCCTTCAAGAATCATCAAGCGTTCGCTGTTTGGACGCATGAATCCTTACCCACAGAGAAAGTCATGACTTTTATAAGCACACTCAGGACTTTGGGTTCAAGGTCATTTACACTGATTTGATTTTTTTGACAGAGGACGACAAAAAGTAAGCTGGTTCTCTGTTATTGTATCCATAACCTGCCAACCCTTCCGCTTTTGGCGGAATCATTCCTATTTCCATTCTTCCTTTTTGTATTTATTTCCACCATTGTCTCTAAAATTCCGATTTTCAAAATATGATGATAGTGGTAGGAAGATAAAGAGGTGTTGGGGGGGGGGGGGTTGTTAAAAAGGTGAAATTCCTGTTTTTTGTCTCAAATTCCTATTTTCAGGCGTTCTGATTCCACTTTTGGAATGTGAAGGGTTTGGCAGGTTGTTGTATCAAAATTATTAATTTTTTTTCTTGGGGGATCGTGGGGAGGGTGTTTAGTAGGCAACATCGGGAGCAAATATGGGCAAGTTCCTGGGGAGTTTTTTAGGTTTTGTTTGTATTTTAAAATTCAGATTTTAAAATTAGGGGGAAAATGAAAATGCTGTATTTTAATCAGAAACGAATTTTTTAAACAAATTGTGTTTTACCATTACCATTTCAAAATATATTGTTTAATTCCAATAATTGGGGTTTAGATTAATGCTGCTGTTTTTTTTTGGGGGGGGGGGGGTTGTCATGCCTACCTATTTCGTGAAAATTTGGATTTTTTCCAGGCGATATACAGGTATTTTTTTTGTTGCCTGAAGAAGTGAGCAGTTTGAAGTCGATATTTTCACTCTCTCAAGTTCATATCATATGAATGGAAACTCTAAACAAATTTTTTGATTTTCAATCATGGTGGACTCGAGGAAGTTGATCCCTTACCTCTCTCGAGTTTGTATGAATGGGAAACTCTAACAAATTTGTCAATTTTCAATCATGGTATACTCGATAAGTTAATACATTGGGTGAATTTTACCATAGGATAATTTATTTCCTTTGTTTATAAAGTTGTAGCCCTTCAGCTTAAAAGTTTTTTTATCACAGAGTAGTAAAAAGAAAGAGGTAAAAAATATAATAAGTGGTTTTTAGGGGGGTCGCGTGGCCCCCAGCGGTTAAGTCTTTGCTCCTTACCCGAAAGGTACTGAGTACGATTACCCGCTCGTTGTGTGGCCTTTAGCAAATCACTTAGCCTTAGTTTAGTTTGCGGCGCTGCACTGCGGCTGACACCTGGGTTATTCCAGTTTTTCTTTGGAATAGACCCTAAGACAAATTTCCCCTATGGGTTTAATGAAGGGAATTTTTTTTTTTTAATTTATTTATAGGGGTTTTGTTTACACTAAGTGTAATCCTGGTTTGTTTAGTATAAACTTCATTCATTAAATTTTTTTTTTTAATCGTCATACTTTTCTAGGTCTTTCAGTACAAATTTGATAAGTGAGTACAAGTTGGAAAGGCGTTGTAGAGGCCCTGGACAAGACAAGGGGTCCGAGTCAAAGGAATCAAGGGTCATTCAGGATGGACGAAAAACGGTAAAATTTTTTCGTTGAGAAGGTGGGAGACTTGTTGTTTGGGGTTAGTGGAGTTATTTTTTTGCTTTTCCCATACTTATTGTTGTTCTCTATGTTTTGGGGGAAGGGTGGCTGGGGTCCATATTCTATATGAGGGGGGGGGGGGGGGGGGGGGGGGGGGGGGGGAAAGACCAAAGTATTGTCATTATGTTGGCTCCAATATGTGAGGTCAAATGAGTACAAGAGTACAGTCGGCTTCTTTCTGAATCCGCTCTCACTCAACGAATTGTTGCTTTAAGTCGCTTCATGTTCTCTTTAAATTGTTTCCTGCTATCTCATCAAAAGCTTCTGTCTTTATGTAAATCTACTGAGTTGACACTGCAACGATCACAAGATTTGTCAGATAATGGTTGAGAGGGTTTCAGGTTAGGTGTTGGATTGCATCTCATTTTCTTCTAAATGACAGAATGTACGTCCAACCCCACCAAAAAACATTGCCTCTACAAGATTCCGAGTTTTATAAACTTTCCCACGGCATTTTAAAATGTTACTCGGGGTTTTCTTCTTCAAAAACAAGACATTCAATAACGGGTTTCCTGTCGCTGACGGCCCATACGGGGGGGGGGGGGGGGGGGGGGGGGAGCCATTTTGAACTGCCATAACTCTGTCAAAATGTAACAGAATTACATTTTAACTTGTGGTGTAAAGTGAATAGTGTAATTTTAATTGAGCCAAATTTGAGTCACATGAAAAAAGAAATGGGACTCAGTAGGACATTTGAATGTCCCATGATTTTTGACTCATCCTCGTATATATATATATATTTTTTTTTTTTAAGTAGTCCTTCAGAGCTATTAGACACATGGGGCCCAGTTTCTTTAGCATGAAATGGATGATAAGAATTGCTTGCTACCCTTTGGAGAGGATGCTAGTTTATTGCAATGTACATTCCACCAGATCTAATAAACCCAGCTACCCAATCACTGCAGGGGACAGAGGGATCAGAAAAATATTGACGGTACCCGGGATCGATTTCAGTCCTTTTTATGTGTGTGTTTTATGTATGTATATTAACTCAGAATCAAAACTTTTGGCTTTGGTTGTGAGTCAAATCGCTCTGCCAATTCGACATTGAGGTCCTCCCTAAACACGGACAAACTTATGATTTTTCACAGTTTCTACTTTTCTATTTTATTTATGTTTATTTTTTTATTTTTAAACTATTCTGTTTATTTTCAGGTTGAATCTGTCTTTGAGAAAAATACGACGAAGGAAAGAAACAGAAAATCTGCTTGGTACAGTAAGTTTTGTACACTTGTTTTAAAATTTCTTCTTTTTTAAAATTTAGGGAACACTCCTTAATGACTTCTGTTCCTATTTAGTGCTGTTACCTTTTACTAAACCCTTTTTCGCCTCTTTTCCACTTACAGATTCCATTATGATATGATATGAGAGTTTTGTAGGATTTTTATTTTATTTTTTTAAGAGATAAAGCTCATGAAAATAATAGTTTTATCATTTTTTTTATAAATTCGGTTTTTTACATTTTGTTCACTCCAATATATTACCTTTTTGATGGAGTGTCATATTTTGCATTAAAAGATTGTTTTTGTTTTGTTTTGTTTTATTTTTTCAGCAAGTAGGGGTGTTTTTTTCTTTTTATTTATTTATTTTTTTTTTTTTGGTTTGATTCTGTTTTTTTTGGGGGTTTTTTTTTTTTTGAAGGGAAAATACAATTCTATTTGTTGTTTGTAGCATATCTGGTGATTGGAGGCTTTGAGTATTGCATATCTTCCCAAATGAATATGAATTTTCTTTTTACTAACTTGTATCTTTTACTTGAAGTTGGTGTCTACTCTTAAAATTTTTTTCTTTTTAATCAGCAAGTCAGTGAGTGACCAAATGGATGACAGTGATCCATTGTATCCTTGGGCCGTCATTTGTAAATAAAAAAGAATAAAACAGCTACGAAAAAAATAAGATACCAAAACCCAAAAATGTTTCGGGCCCCAAATCCCTAATTATTCCAAACTTTTCTACAGAGAGGACTTTTAAATATTTTTTTTGTCACCAATCTGTTTTTGATTTTTTTCAAAAATGTTTTTACATTTTTATTGTTTTTTGTTGTTGGCTGAAGAAGGGTTTTGAGCCAACAACATTCCTTGTTTGGTATTTTGTTCTTTTTGAAGCTGGGAAAATAAATGATGCAATTGTGGAGCGCATTCAATATGTTTAGTGCGGGGAGATTTACTTAATAAAATATTTTTACTAGACCACCGACATGCATCGCTGGTTTCACTTTCATTATATACAGATATCAATAGATATCAAATCCAACTGAAAGATATTAGATTGCTTCATAACCATTTTCCATCAGTGTAGCGTGCATTTTACCAATTTGCACTCCACATCTTGTAACGAAATACAAATACTCGGAATTGAATCAATTCGAGTAACAATCAGATTCAGATCTTAATTCATAGCGGAAGAAGTCGAAGGCTTGGAAGCAACGGACAAAATGGAGGGCATGAATAGCCATCTGATTTTGTAAATATCGTCGAATTGAAAGGAAAATGGACTTGTCTAAAAAGGAATCGGTGACCAACTTTTTCAAACCTTCGTGAGATTGATTAAAATGTTCATCATTCAGATACTGGTAAACTTTCTAGCCAGTTTTTGAGAACTTCCTTAGACGTCATATATATATATATATATATATATAGAAACAGGTGCAGATTGTTAGTATTTAGATTCATCTTTGTTTTGTTTTGGGGTTTTTTTTCTACCAGAAATAGGCAGTGCCATCGGTGTTTTTTTTGGAGCGTCGACTGGTGAGGAGGACACTAAGTGGAGGAATCCCACTGAGGTAAGAGATGATAGGGTTTTTTGGGGGTTTTTTTTGTCAGTGTTATCAGGCTGATATTGGTGAGTTTATCTTACATGTTGCAGAGAGGGAAGAAGGAAACCACTTGTTGTTAAAATTTCAACTTTTTGACAAGTTTTAAAATTAAATTTTTTAAAATTTCTTTTCGAATTAATGAAGAATACATTTTGAATAATTAAATGTTAAGCATTATATAAAAGTAACAGAATTTTAAAAAGAATGAAGTAAATGTTTTGTTGGGGGGGGGGGGGGGGGGGTGGGGGGGGGGGGGCGTTCATGTATTTGAAATAAAAACAAAAAGGATGGAAATTCCCTCATTTTTTTTGTTCTCAGTTTCAATATGTTTTGTTTTTTTTTTTGTTTTTTTTTTTTTTGAGATATGAATTTTTAAATAATAAGAGTATTAAGGATTTAGAGTTGTATTCATTTTGAAACAAAACTTGAAAGAATCCAAATTTTTTCTATACCTGAACTTTTTCAAAAGTATTATTATGGGAAAAAACAATTGTTTAATTGCTGAACCTTTTTTAAAAATTTTAAATGGGTTTTTGTCGAAGCAAGGTTTTATTAAAGGTTGTTTTTTTTTTAATTGCTTGGTTAATGGCATTCTCTTTTGATCTCTGCAATAACTTTATTTTATTTTAGTTGTTTTTTTTGTTTTTTAAATTTCATTTTAATATTTTTTGATGTCTTTTTTATTTATTTGGTTCTAGTATTTTATTACTCGCTTAAATTTTCAACATTTGCACAAATTGGTTTTTGGTTATAATTTTGCAAGACTTTTGTTTATTAGGGGTATGCGTTTGACACGGATTCTGTTCCCTTTGTTGTGTCCAACACAGTGAACACTAACACTATTATGAGGGCATCACACATGTAATGTAAGCTCAATAGTTTTCCATGAGTGAAAAAAAAAACTAAAAAAAGCAACAATTGATAAAAACCCAACACGAAACAACACTGAGATTCTTCTTGTGCTGCGTGGATGGGTCTTTGTCATTTTTACTCGTCCACCCAAAAACAATACCCACAACACTGAGATTCTTCTTGTGCTGCGTGGATGGGTCTTTTTTCATTGTTTATTTTTCCACCCAAAAAACAACACGCCACAACACTGAGATTCTTCTTGTGCTGCGTGGATGGGTCTTTGTCATTGTTACTCGTCCACCCAAAAACAACACCCCACAACACTGAGATTCTTCTTGTGCTGCGTGGATGGGTCTTTGTCATTGTTACTCGTCCACCCATCACATCCCTGCCAACCATTCCACTATTTTCACTATTCCGCCAGTGTCTCTTAAATTCCTATTTTCAAACTGATGAAAATGGTAAGAAGAAAAAAAAATGGGGGGTTAAAAGGGTGATTTTTTTTTTTTATGATTGCAAAAAGGGAGATAAGTAGGAAAATTAATTGCACTCCCTTCCCCCTTCCCCCATTCCATTACCAAATGCATGTGATATGTAGTTATGCCAGCTGTGTCGAATATTGCTTTTATATTTTGGTGGCAAAGTTGGTAATTTGAAAACAGCATTTTCCATTGTTAAAGATTCCTATTTTTTTTTTGTCTCAAATTCCTATTTCTGACGTTCTGATTCCACTTTCGGAATATGAAGGGGTTGGGAGGTCTACAATCGAGGGACTGAATTTTGGGAGCAAATGCATTCGCCTAAAAGTGTATAGTATGAAAGTTTCTATGTATACAAAGCCTGTCCACTAGCTGGGGAAAACCCCTTGGGGTGGTTAGTCAATGATTTGGGGGTACTAAAATTTAACAGTGCTGATGGTTTTCCTTGGATCCCGCGATTTCGGGAGTCCAGAGGAGGAATTTCTCCTATTAAAAATTACATTTTCTCGAAACAATGTGCTAGCAAGAGATAGTTGATGTGTGGTGGAACACACAGGTGCAGTTTCCCACTCTCCAGAAGTTAGCTAGAGTATCAATGATAGTCTATCATCTCAATTGCTCTAATAGTGGGGTTGTGCAGTAGAAATTTGGGCCTAAAGACAATCGTTCAACATTTCTCCTACTTTTTCACTTTTTGTCATCATCGCACTGATTTTTAAGTTTTAACGCATCCACAATGATTAACCCCTTTATGAGATTTGAATGGGGTTTTTAAAAAATTTTTTTTTTTTCCAAATCTTTTTTAACCCTCGTTTTTCATCTATAAAACCCCAGGGGTCTAAGGCCCGTATCGCAGGGTAGTTTCCCACACCTTTTTCT
>NW_027623164.1:0-2500 GCF_034508935.2 Berghia stephanieae
TTTATTATTATTATTAATTATTATTATTATTATTATTATTATTATTATTATTATTATTATTATTACTACTACTACTACTATTACTATTATTTATAATTCTAGCCCAACATATCCAGTAACGTGCTCAAAGCGCTTTACAACAGCAACAACAGTTAACACGCAGAGCGGGACACGAGAGGACGGAGAAATCACTACTAACGGACAGGTATTAGTCTTACACCTGATTACGGTGAGAGAATGTGAGTAAATATCCCTTTTTATCGAGGACTCAACTATGCGCCGACCGAGGCAATCGTGCTCAAAGCGCTTTACAACGCGTCTACAGCCAACAGCAACACTTAACACGCAGAGCGGGACACGACAGGACGGAGAAAACATTACTAACTAGTTCTACATCCGAGTGCGGTGAGAGAATGTGAGTAAAGAACCTTTTTATCCAGGACTCAACTATGCGCCGACCGAGGCAATCGTGCTCAAAGCGCTTTACAACGCGTCTACAGCCAACAGCAACACTTAACACGCAGAGCGGGACACGAGAGGACGGAGAAAACATTACTAACTAGTTCTACATCCGAGTACGGTGCGAGAATGTGAGTAAAGATCCTTTTTATCGAGGACTCTACTATGCGCCGAGCGAGGCAATCGTGCTCAAATCGTTTTACAACGCGTCTGCAGCCAACAGCAACAGTTAACACGCAGAGCGGGAAACGAGAGGACGGAGAAATCACTACTAACGGACAGGTATTAGTCTTACATCTGATTACGGTGAGAGAATGTGAGCTAAATATCCCTTTTATCGAGGACTCTACTATGCGCCGAGCGAGGCAATCGTGCTCAAATCGTTTTACAACGCGTCTGCAGCCAACAGCAACAGTTAACACGCAGAGCGGGACACGACAGGACGGGAGAAAACATTACTAACTAGTTCTACATCCGAGTACGGTGAGAGAATGTGAGTAAAGATCCTTTTTATCGAGGACTCAACTATGCGCCGAGGGAGGCAATCGTGCTCAAATCGTTTTACAACGCGTCTACAGCCAACAGCAACACTTAACGTGCAGAGCGGGACACGAGAGAACGGAGAAAACATTGCTAACTAGTTCTACATCCGAGTACGGTGCGAGAATGTGAGTAAAGATCCTTTTTATCGAGGACTCTACCATGCGCCGAGCGAGGCAATCGTGCTCAAATCGTTTTACAACGCGTCTGCAGCCAACAGCAACAGTTAACACGCAGAGCGGGACACGAGAGGATGGAGAAAACACTAGTAAAGTCACGGCCATGTACTCGTTTTCAAGGGATGCAACTCAAGAAGATAACATAGGGTGAACAAATACCAAGGATTAATTCCCTTGAACTACTATTATTATTGTTATTATTATTATTATTATTATTATTATTATTATTATATTATTATTATTATTATTATTATTATTATTATTATTATTATTATTATTATAGCCAACTTATCCAGTAACTTGCTCAAAGCGCTTTACAACGCGTCTGCAGCAGACCGCAACACTTAACATGCAGAGCGGGACACGACAGGACGTAGAAAAAACTACTAACTGACAGGTATTAGTCTTACACCCGACTACGGTGAGAGAATGTGAGTAAAGATCCTTTTTATCGAGGACTCTACTATGCGCCGAGGGAGGCAATCGTGCTCAAATCGTTTTACAACGCGTCTGCAGCCAACAGCAACAGTTAACACGCAGAGCGGGACACGAGAGGACGGAGAAAACATTACTAACTAGTTCTACATCCGACTACGGTGCGAGAATGTGAGTAAAGATCCTTTTTATCGAGGACTCTACTATGCGCCGAGCGAGGCAATCGTGCTCAAATCGTTTTACAACGCGTCTGCAGCCAACAGCAACAGTTAACACGCAGAGCGGGACACGAGAGGACGGAGAAAAAAATTTACTAACCAGTTTCTACATCCGAACTACGGTTGAGAGAATGTGAGTAAAATCCTTTTTATCGAAGTGAGGATCTTACTATGCGCCGAGCGAGGCAATCGTGCTCAAATCGTTTTACAACGCGTCTGCAGCCAACAGCAACAGTTAACACGCAGAGCGGGACACGAGAGGACGGAGAAAACATTACTAACAAGTTCTACATCCGAGTACCGTGCGAGAATGTGAGTAAATATCCTTTTTATCGAGGACTCTACTATGCGCCGAGGGAGGCAATCGTGCTCAAATCGTTTTACAACGCGTCTGCAGCCAACAGCAACAGTTAACACGCAGAGCGGGACACGACAGGAAGGAGAAAACATTACTAACCAGTTCTACATCCGACTACGGTGAGAGAATGTGAGTAAAGATCCTTTTTATCGAGGACTCTACTATGCGCCTGCGAGGCAATCGTGCTCAAAGCGCTTTACAACGCGTCTACAGCCAACAGCAACAGTTAACACGGAGAGCGGGAACACGAAGGATGGAGAAAACACTAGTAAAGTCACGGCCATGTACTCGTTTTCAAGGGATGCAACTCA
>NW_027623165.1:0-2500 GCF_034508935.2 Berghia stephanieae
AAGAAGAAAGAAAGAAGAAGAAGAAGAAGAAGAAGAAGAAGAAGAAGAAGAAGAAGAAGAAAGAAGAAGAAGAAGAAGAAGAAGGAAGAAGAAGAAGAAGAAGAAGAAGAAGAAGAAGAAGAAGAAGAAGAAGAAAGAAGAAGAAGAAGAAGAAGAAGAAGAAGAAGAAGAAGAAGAAGAAGAAGAAGAAGAAGAAGAAGAAGAAAGAAGAAGAAGAAGAAGAAGAAGAAGAAGAAGAAGAAGAAGAAGAAGAAGAAGAAAAGAAGAAGAAGAAGAAGAAGAAGAAGAAGAGAAGAAGAAGGAAGAAGAAGAAGAAGAAGAAGAAGAAGAAGAAGAAGAAGAAGAAGAAGAAGAGAAGAAGAAGAAGAGAAGAAAAGAAGAAGAAGAAGAAGAAGAAGAAGAAGAAGAAAGAAGAAGAAGAAGAAGAAAGTAGAAGAAGAAGAAGAAGAAGAAGAAGAAGAAAAGAAGAAGAAGAAGAAGAAGAAGAAGAAGAAGAAGAAGAAGAAGAAGAAGAAGAAGAAGAAAGAAGAAGAAGAAGAAGAAGAAGAAAAGAAAAGAAGAAGAAGAAGAAGAAGAAGAAGAAGAAGAAGAAGAAGAAAAAAGAAGAAGAAGAAGAAGAAGAAGAAGAAGAAGAAAGAAAGAAGAAGAAGAAGAAGAAGAAGAAGAAGAAGAAAAGAAGAAGAAGAAGAAGAAGAAGAAGAAGAAGAAGAAGAAGAAGAAGAAGAAGAAAAGAAAAGAAGAAGAAGAAGAAGAAAGAAGAGAGAAGAAGAAGAAGAAGAAGAAGAAGAAGAAAAGAAGAAGAAAGAGAAGAAGAAGAAGAAGAAGAAGAAGAAGAAGAAGAAGAAGAGAAGAAGAAGAAGAAGAAGAAGAAGAAGAAGAAGAAAAGAAGAAAAATGAAGAAGAAGAAGAAGAAGAGAAGAAGAAAGAAGAAGAAGAAGAAGAAGAAGAAGAAGAAGAAGAAAGAAGAAGAAGAAGAAAAGAAGAAAAGAAGAAGAAGAAGAGAAGAAGAAGAAGAGAAGAGAAGAAGAAGAAGAAGAAAAGAAGAAGAAGAAGAAGAAAGAAGAAGAAGAAGAAGAAGAAGAAGAAAGAAGAGAAAAGAAGAAGAAAAGAAGAAGAAGAAGAAGAAGAAGAAGAAGAGAAGAAGAGAAGAAGAAGAAGAAGAAGAAGAAGAAGAAGAAGAAGAAGAAGAAGAAAGAAGAAGAAGAAGAAGAAGAAGAAGAAGAAGAAGAAGAAGAAGAAGAAGAAGAAGAAGAAGAAGAAGAAGAAGAAGAAGAAGAGAAGAAGAAGAAGAAGAAAGAAGAAAAGAAGAAGAAGAAGAAGAAGAAGAAGAAGAAGAAGAAGAAAGTCAGTGTCAGACTATGTGTTTACGAAGGCTACGCATAGCCTGACCCTGACCGAAACAAAAAAAAAAAAAAAAAAAAAAAAAAAAAAAAAAAAAAAAAAAAAAAAGAAAACAACTTCAAAACACAAGGTAACGACCACTGAAAGTAGTAATTTGGACCGAAGCCTTCGTAAACTTATAGATAGTTCGAAGATGACGTCACTCAAGTCTTTGTTATTGTTTTTTGCCATCCGCGTTATGAGTAATTCTCACTAGACTGTATTATACATACTATAAACGTTAAAGGTTACACATAGTTTTGTGTGTTGGTCCGTTATACTTCCGGATGGCAATGTTATGAGCTTCTTAGCCAAGCGCATACTATCTATATCCAACTCATTCCTAACTACTTGCATATGGCAGAAACTAGAACTAACTTTAAAGATTATTATCAATGACATGCTTTCAGCAGGATATAATACATTATGCTTCAAATTATGTTTCTACAGATACAAACTAGCAGACACAGCAGGGTATCATCCTTTGTCAAAGCAAAGCGAAATCGAGCGTGATAAATGACTGGTTGGGTGTCTTTTAGTAGTAGTAGGGTACACATGTGATCACAGTCGATTTTGTTGTGACCGGATGTCGGAAATGATGATTATTGTAGGCCTTTTATTATATATAGATAGAATAAGCTTAATTAAGAAGAACAGGCTAGCCTGAAAGGGGGTTAAATCACTTCATGCACATGAAAAAAAAATTGAGCTTTATATAGCGCAATATCCACTAAATGTGCTCAAAGCGCTTTACAAGGGGTCCCTGGTCAACAGCAACATTTAACGTGTAGGACGGTACATGACGCCTGATAGGCGAAATTACAATTTTTCGGACATTTTACACCTGAGTACGGCGAGAGAATGTGAGTAAAGAGCCTTTTCCAAGGACTCAACTATGCGCCCAGCGCGAGGCTCGAACCCAGGACCTTCCGATCCGAAAGCGAGTGTCATACCACTAGACCACATAGCTGCACATCTATTGTCCTGGTCAGTCAAACGATACCGAGAGCTTGTAAGCGGAAAGATGACTTGAAAAAAGTATAGAAGCAATCGTATTTTAACATTCAAATCTAAAAAGTCTATCCTCACCTCCCAACAAATCTAGGATTATTTAAATAAA
>NW_027623165.1:7500-10635 GCF_034508935.2 Berghia stephanieae
ATCGCCTAAAACCTGGAAAAAGAACTTGGATTTTTGCTAATCTGTTTCTTGGCCTTTATCAGAGATGGACCGCCTAAAACCTGGAAAAAGAACTTGGATTTTTGCTAATCTGCTTCTAAACCTATATCGAAGTAATTCGAAAAAAGAAGAAAAAGAAGAAAAACAAAACCTCTAAAAGACACCTCGGTACTGATATAGCTTCATGTAAGTAGTACCTACTTGAGTGCACGGAATGTATGTTGGAGTATAATATATCAATTCCATTGGAGTTACAAATAATCTTGTACCTTTTGTCCGCTTAGTCCGGGTTAACTCGGGGTGAACGAGCCAGGGTTAATAATAATATACATCAATGATCAACGCACGGTGCTCTGGGCAGTCAGTGACACTGAATTCAAATCGGGTCACCGTGTTCCAGAGTCTCGTTCCAAACCCTGACTTCTAAAAATAGAAAGACCAAATGACGTCAGACGGCTATTTTCGTCTCGCGGTTCTATAAAGGTTATTATTAGTCCTTAGATACTCTCAGAGATGATGAGGAATTAAACTGTTCGTATTTACACAAATTATACCAATAAATAGACGAAAAATACCTTCAAACGATTTGTCTGGCACTGGAATATATGACACAGGCTGTAAAACTAATGAACTAGTTCTTAGCTCTTGTTCATGAGGGGTTGGGGGGGGGGGGGGGGGACAGCTGATTACCATCACCGGGGTTTAAGATAAGGTCGCTCTATCTATGATAATAATGGCAATGATGATGGGACATTGCACTGATGATGATATTTGATGATGATGATGATGATGATGATGATGATGATGATGATAATGATGATGATGATGATAATGATGAATATGATGATGATGATGATGATGACGACGACGACGACGATGATGATGATGATAATGATGATGATGATGATGACGATTATACTGAGGATGATGATGTTTGAAACAAGGAAAAAGTTTATGATAATCTACAAGGATGTTATTGTTATTTCTAACATCCTGATGATTTGTCGTGTTAAAGTAAGTAGATGACTAACGTGATGGTTCGTGGTTGTGATGGTGCTGACTGACAGTGACGTCAACCATAGGACTACGATGACTAGGACGACGACAACAACGATGATTATGATGATGATGACAATTATACTGAGGATGATGATGTTTGAAACAAGGAAAAGTTTATGATAATCTATAAGGATGTTATTGTTATTTCTAACATCCTGATGACTTGTCGTGTTAAAGTAAGTAGATGACAAACGTGATGGTTCGTGGTTGTGATGGTGCTGACAGTGACGTCAACCATAGGACTACGATGACTAGGACGACGACAACAACGATGATTATGATGATGATAATGATTGTGGTGATGATTGTAATGTGGTTAGTAAGATGGAGGTAATTTTTTATTTTATTTAAGAAAATGTTATGTTAATAATTCTCCACACCACTCGAGCGTTTTACATAGATTGCCATCTCGTAAAAAAAAAAAATAAAAAAAATAATTGAGCTTTATATAGCGCAATAATCCACTAAATGTGCTCAAAGCGCTTTACAAGGGTTCTCTGGTCAACAGCAACATAAACATGTAGGACGAGACATGACGCCTGTTCGGCGATATTACAATTTTTCGGACAAAGACAACGCTGTTAACGGCCAGGTACTCATTTTACACCTGAGTACAGTGACAGAATGTGAATAAAGAGCCTTTTCCAAGGACTCAACTATGCGCCGAGCTCGAGGCTCGAACCCAGGACCTTCCGATCCGAAAGCGAGTGTCATACCATTAGACCACATAGCTGCACACTCCTACACTCACAGAATTACCCTATCAATCAAAATTAAATTATAGAGGTCCGCAAATCCAAAGATTTCCCCGTTACATGTTACATGGAAATAGTAAACATAATGATTTATCAACCGCATTTTGCAGGGTTGCCATAATGAATGTCACGTCTTCATGCATCCATGTTCATAGCATCATCTTCCTCAAGGTCCATTTCTTTCATATCGTATAGCAGTTTTTTTCCGTTCATTTTTACTCAGAGTAGACTCAGTCTAAGGATATGACCTTCAAAATACATTAAGTAATGAATTAAACAAATTTATCCAGCACTATTACAATAATATTTGCCAGTGCTAATAGCTATGTATTCGTTACCACACGCTTTATGAAATAATTCATGTCATAAGTATTGATGAAACAAATGTTAGCTCCAGTTTGATTTAAGATACTAATAGTGTATCTAGACCTTTCAGGTTATTGTTCTCCATTCAAAAACGCAATTTATAAAAATAGACAAGACAAAAATAAAAATAAAATAAAATCCCCCCCCCCCCAAAATAAAAAATAATATATATATAAAAAAATGAAACAAACAAAAAAAAACCCGGGCAAAATAAACAAGCTCCCCTATAAAACAAGAAAATTTAACCAAAAAGAGAAAAGACAATAAAAGGAGATACAAAGTATATATTAAAAAAATGAACAATAAAACAAACAAAAAAAAAAAAACAAAAACAAAAAAAAAACAAAAAACAAAAAACAACATGTAATAAAACAGAAAAACAACAACAAATAAATAAATAAGGGGGTCGGGGTGGGGGATTTCCCTAAAACTCCTAAGTGTCATAACCGATAAGACCTACACTGCCGTATTATGAAAAACAAAATAAAACACGTTTGAAAAATTTTGTTCATAAAACTGGCCCCTTCAAATATTGATCGATTATTTTAATCTATCGAGGACGAGTTTTCTGACCAAAATTTGAAATTCGTGCTGTTTTTTTTAATTTTTTTTTCCGTTTATTTTTTTCTCAGAGTAGAGCAGTAACATTATATCACAATTTCTGTCTTAAATACCATATTGTGACATCCAGGCACACCTTTCAATATATCATCCTACAATTATAGTAGACACGCAATCTCAACTAATTATCGTGATTATCTACCATAATGTAAAACGGGATCTCTCGCTAAATCGATTCATTAGTCTGGATAAATAATAACTAATGGGTTCACTCAGCGTTCTCTTTGTCGCTTTCAGATTGAAATAATACACGATACACACACACTTATGTACGGTTATGAGAATAAATCACGTGATCCTTTGGTCAATGAATCAA
>NW_027623166.1:0-10609 GCF_034508935.2 Berghia stephanieae
ACTATAAAATAGTGCAGATCGTTGAAAGTACACATTTTTGTGAGTAAAAACTAACCCCCCCCCCCCCCCCAAAAAAAAAAAAAAAAAAAAAACAAAAAAAAAACAAAAAAAAACAAAAAAACAAAAAACAAAAACAAAACAAAAACAAACAAAAACTGAATCTAATCGGCTAAGTGAGTCGTGAGTGACAGGAGATTCGTAATCGAATGATTTGCGACAAAGAACAACAAAATAAATGATTAGAAAGTATAGTGGAGACAAAAAGTTAATATGCTGGCATTGTAACTGACTGAAATAATGTGATTCATCGGAACCATCATTTTAGTCCAGCTGTCGAATGTCAATATCGCGTGATTTGATTCATCTGACAAAGGTAAGTTAAAATATGAAAATAATGAAATAAATATTATCTATCGATAGAACGAAGCTGACGTCACTCAGGTCTTTGTTATTGTTTTTGCCATCCACGTTTATAAGTACTTCTCACTAAAGTGTATGAACCAGACTATAAATGTTCATGGTTACACATAGTTTTGTGTGTCGGTCCTTATACTTCCGGATGGCAATGTTGTGAGCTTCTTAGCCAAGCGCATACAATCTATACCGGATGTGTTGCTAATTCCTCTCTGGAAATCTTTTGCGTTGAAAGTATGAAGACGGGTATATTACCTGCCGTCGTGTACTGGAGAGCGGATGTTACCCGCTACAAAATCGCGGAATTGGTCACCGTCCTTACAAAACCCACTTCTAGTTCTAGGCAAGAGACTAGCTAGTCCGAGACTAGAAAGCGTTCATGACATCCGATTTTGTTGGTCACTTGCTTCGCTTAGGCTTAATATTAGCTAGTCATTTACTAGACTTGTAAGTAAATAAATCAAGTCCACGCTCATGAAAACGGGCCCAGAAACAGACTCTAAGTCTAAGTAACTCACACATGGTTCACGGCAAAGTTTCGTTTCCTTGAGCACGACTAACAACTCTCTTATGATAATCGTGTAATACCAGGTCATTTTAAGTTTTTAAGGAAGTGTCAGGCAACGAGTTAAAGAGGCATAGGCGATTGACCATCGCAATGTATGATTTAGTAAGGGTGGTACGGCGTTTGCAAAACGTTTATGTTATTTCGGGGCCAGTAAAGAGGAAGAAAAAGCAAGACAAGGGAATGGTTCAAAACGGAACAAATCTAGATTCCAAGAGCTCACTATCATCAATGTACTTAGTTTGAGATCACATAAGTATTATGTCTCATCCAAACACAAGCACAGGTCCCATAAAGAGGAATTCATCTCATTCCAAAGACAAAAGTTGCGAACGGCACCAGTAAAGAGGTAGATACATGGGGTAGTAAAAAAAAACCTATAGATTTACAACTGAAAGCACAAGAAAAAGTAAGACAAAAGTATTGATTGTCTGTAAGGGTTTTACTGCGTTTGCGACATATTTAGCTCATTTCGGAGCAAGTAAAAAGGAAGAAAATTGGAAAGTCAAAATATGCTAGATTTCCAATTGAAAGTACAGGAGAAAAAGTAAGACAAAGGAGAATAGTTCAAATAGGAACATATGTAGATTCCAAGAGCACACATCAGTGTATGCTAAGTTTAAGATCACCTTACTTAATGTCTCTTCCAGACCAAGTACTGTATCTCATTAAGAGGAATACATTCAAATGTTTACAAATCATTATACAGATATTCAAACCAAAATATAAAAGTACATAACGGAGATGATTTACATTGAAAAAAAAAAACACATCCCAAAACTAACACTAGGCATTTGACTGTTTCACTCACACTGTTAGTCACAGCCAAGGATTCCAGCACAAAACCAAGTAATCCCATTCCAAGACAAATATATAAAGCAACACAGAAAACATATAGGGAGGATAGAAAACACAGCAAGTGATCTGCCCATTGATGACACTGTAAAAGTGTTGAAAGAAAAATGAAACATCAAAGAAAACAAGGAATGATAGAGCTATCATCATAATTTTATTCAGGTCAAACAACTGGAATCAACAGAAATAATCATGGATAAAAAAGCATGACAAAATTCAAGTATTATTTTAACGTGCAAGACTACATATCTGAGATACTCGAAACAACCAATAAACAAATTCATGTGGCATATTGTTTCTATGGCATATCATAGAAAGCATAACAACATTTAATAAAAGGAAAAAAACCGCAAAGTACCACGCATGAGACAATGTATACAGTACATCTCAATAATGACATTCTTGAGACCAGAAAAAAGTCACTATAGAGAATTGCCAACCAATTTGAAGGAGTAAAGTACTCGACAATGGACTGTCATATCCAGCCATAGTAGGCTAAATTGTTTTTTTTTATTTTAATTTTAGTTTTAGGGTTTTACGACACGTGGAACACATTTAGGTCATATCAGCACCAGTAAAAAGGAAGAAAATTGGACAGTAAAAATATTCTGTTTTTGTTTTTAAGGGTTTTACGGCGCTTGCAACACATTTAGGTTATATCAGCCCAGTAAAAAGGAAGAAAATTTTTTGTTTGTTTGTTTGTTGCTTTAGGTCTCTTCCAACACAATTGAGGTTATATGAGAGACCGCTGAAACAAAAAAAACAAGCAATCTAACAAAAATAGTACAAATGTCAATCAAAATCATAACCTAAAGATATCATAAGCTAAATTATAAATAACCAAGAACAAACAGGCAGAGGATTTACAGGAAAAAAAATATCCCCTGTCAAAAATACAATCACAAACCAAAGAAGCAGGATAGGCTAGTAAAGAGAAGAAGAAACGACATCACTATCGGATCGTACACCCATGCGAACATCATAGGTATATGATTCAAGGGTGATGCTCCCATCCAACCACCCGCAAGGAGGAAAATGGGATAGTAAAAAGTTCTAGAATTACAATTAAAGCACCCACGAAAAAGTAAGACAAAGGGGAATTGAGAACAAATAGGGATCAGATGTAGATTCCAAGAGCATACCACCAATGTACTTAGTTTGAAATCACCTACAAGTCTCATCCAGACACAAGCACAAAATCCAACAAAGAACACACTCAAATGCTTACATTATACATTCAAAATAAAAATAATAATACATAACAGAGAGATGATTTACAAGGAAAAAATATCATCTCCCAAAACAATAACTGCATTTGACTGTTTCCCTCCCAGCTAGGATTCTGGCCAGTACCAGGACAAAACCAAGTAATCTCATTCCGAGACAAAGACAGAAAGCATGTTGGATAACAGATATAAGGGGATAGAAGACACAGTATGTACCTCCCTGCCAGCTTTGGGAGGTCAGGATCCCCACCCAGAAAAATATTCTAGATGTACAATTAAAAAGACTAAAGGAAAAAGTAAGACATAGGGGAAATCGCTCAAATAGGGAACAGATGTAGATTCCAAGAGCACACTATCAGTGTAATTAGTTTGAGAACACCTGAAAGCCTCACCCATACACCAGTACAGGTCCCTACTAAGAGGAATACACTCAAATGTTTACAAATCATATGTTAAAAATATTTTTAAAACATCAAAGTTTATTCAATCTTAGGCTTTCGCCAATAAATCACACAATTTGAGGACAATCTACACGAAAGTGGAAAAAAAATGGTAAATGGAACCAAAAATAAACTGATACCATTAATAACCACAAAATAACAAAACAATTAAAAAATAATACAGGACATAACAGAGAGATGATTTACAAGGAAAAAAATATCATCTCCCAAAACTTTAACTATACATTCGACTTGTTTCCATCCCCGCCAAGGACTCTGACTAGTTTTGTTTTTAATTTTTTTACAGGGCTTGCAACACATTTAGGTCATATCCCACCCAGTCATCCATCTACTGCGGAGCCACAGGAGTGCTCATTGAGAAAGGTACGACACTGCAAAAATAGCGGAACATTTCGAAGAAAATCCCAAAATCCCGGAAGATTATCATCACTGATCAAAATACGAGGAAATATTTAAAAAATAAACATGTTCTCACAGTCATCTCTACAAGGACATTTACATTTAACACTCCCCCTCCCTCCACAAAACTGTCCTAACATTTTAATCTATAGCATGGTGTTTATACATTCTTCACATAAGCATTGAAGATAAGTGAATTTACATAAGACTTTTTTCGGCTGCTTAAGAAAAAAAAAAAGAAAGAATACTATACAAACCCCTAAGAATTTTCTAAAACTGTTTTACAGCCCGATAAGCCTTGTCTTTTCTTGGCACTAAACTTTACTCCACACTGTTTTAACCTAAAAAAGAATTACAGAATTTTCTTCACAACACAACACAATCGGTGGAAATTTCCTTATTTTAGTTTGTAAAGTTTTCACACATTGTCTTGTGGACACCATAATGTCTTAGGAAGCATTTATTCATCACCGTGATTGCAACTTGTACTATAATCCATAGACATTGAAGGTTACATTATTGCAAAGTGGCTTCAACCGCTCAACACTGTTGACTGTTATGAGGACAGCCAGCAAACCTTTGGTAGACAGTGAGGATATATAAGCTATCCTGAGTGCATAAAGCGCAGTTGCCTGTTTACGATGAGTTGCCCTAATAAGATGCTTTCCATTAAGAAAGTTCTAATCTGATCCTAATAGTTTTTTAAAACGATGGACAGCAGCTGACCAGATGTAAGAGCGGAACTCTTCCTTTCCTCTTTCTTGTGATGACAGGTTAGCTCTCCTCTCCTGTTGTGAAATTCAACGTCGATTCCTTCCATCATCCATGTAGTCACAGCTCCTTTCTTCTCGTTCTCAACAAACCTTAGCTGGAAAAAAAAATATATAGAGAAAAGATAATCACAATCTTCAACTATATTTATATATATAAAAAAAAAAGAAGGAAGAAAGAAGAAAAAGAAAAGTCAGAAAAATAATATCCGAACTTAACACGCTATGTGGAAAAATAAATATAAAAATAAAAGACATCTCATTACACTAAAAGGAGGCTGTATTTATTATTTTCCGCACCGCAATGCGATTTATGCGCCCAAATTTCAGACAATCACACTCACACATACTGTGGAATAGAACACTTACACTGGCGAACATTCAACTCAGTCATAGTCATTCACAGTATCAGATTTATCAAACTTTCACACCTACCGCCTACAGACTATCCCAAATGTACACTTTCTCTCAGAATCAAAGGCCTAGTTTTCCTTTACTACTCCAAAATAAAAAAAAATAAAAATTAGGCACCACCGAAGTTAATGTAGTAAAGGAAAACTAGTCCTTTAGTCTTTAGTCGAAGGAAACGATCCATGATGGAAGTTGGAAGTGACTAGGTATGACTTTAGACTTTAGATGTAAGTATGAGCAGTGATGTCACCAAGATTTTGAAAAAACCGTCGTTGGTAGAGAGCAGCTTCCCTTGGTGTTTAGAGTCTAGGCTCAGGCAAAGCTGCAACATTCCTCAATTTCATACCCTTTTTTTCGTTATTTTGTTTTCGATGATTCTTTCTTTTTACAAAAATTTGCCTAATTTTACCAATTTGGGGAAATTTGCCAAGATCTGCAGATCGCCCTGATATTTAAGGCCGCAGATAATGCAGATGACAGATTTGCTTACTGCAGGCTTCAAAGAGTATCCGTGAAAATTTTGATATTAAGTCAGGAAAGTTTTTCTCCACTGAATTGGGAAACTGCTATATAGGAAAATTATTTCGGTGGTACACAAGAATACATCATCTTAGAACCAACCTCGACTATTATCAGACCTGCCAACCTTCCCAGGACGAAAAGTTTTCTATGCCCCTAAAAAGTGTATTTTTTAAAGCAAAAAAGTGTATTTTGTCCGCACATGTGGAAAAAAAAGTACACGTAATACAAAAATTTATATGAAAGCTAACACCAAACCAGGCCTGTAAATGGTTGGTGAAAAAGTTGTCGGAACTTTTTGAACACACGAAAATAGACACAACAGGACAAAAATATGGATTAATTAAAAAACACAACACAGATATGCTACGTCAATTGACTAGTGAAATCATGTCACTTTCCCCTACTTATTTATAACGAGGTCCATATTTTATGGGACCAAAAAAAAAAACAAAAAAAAAATCCCAATTATTTGAGGGCCCAGGTCTGAGTTAGTTGTAAAATGAAAGGAAGAGAACAATTCCTACCCTTTTGAAGGATGTGTAACTTCGCTCTTGTTTGTGTTAAATGTTTACGCTGATTCTTTCGTTTATTTGGATTAATTCTTACAGAAGAAGAAGAAGAAGAAGAAGAAGAAGAAGAAGAAGAAGAAGAAGAAGAAGAAGAAGAAGAAGAAGAAGAAGAAGAAGACAACGACGACAACGAAAAAGAAGAAGAGGAGGTGGTGCGAGAGCTTTCGAAGAAGAATATATATTTCGAAGAAAAACAATTATGTCCGTCTTACATCTGGACGGAACCAAAAAAATATAGAGACTGAGAAAAAAGAACCGGAGATATGCACGTGTGACGGTAGCAAAATAGAGAGAAACCTTCCGGTTCGGTTCGACACACTTTTGTGTGTGCGTTATTTACTGACTAGGTGTGTGTGTGTGTGAAGACGAATCGTGCGAACTTTGCGACCTCTCTCTCGCTGGCTGTGGCACAGTTGGCAGGCAGTGAATACATCCACGGCTAGCGGAACATGTAGGTGACACGATATTATAGCTTTTGTTTTGTCTTGTCTTTTAAAGTCGACATTTGAAATGGAATAAAATATTTTTCCGAGGAACGAAATAAAAGTCTTTTATTCTCTTTTTTTATTGGTTCTGTTCTTTGACGTTACGAATTTTATTTTTACTATTAATTTTTTAAAATAATATATTAGCACTTATAGAGAAAATCGTACTGTCGGAAATCCGACAATAGACGGAAGATTTACAGGCCTGAATGAGGTCCTTATTTTATGGTACCAAAAAAAAATATCCCAATTCTGAGTTTGTAAAATGAAAGGAAGAACAATTCCTACCCTTTGAAGGATGTGTATCTAGTGCTTGACACGGGAAGCTGCGTATCTTCGCCCCTGTTTGTGTTAAATGTTTACGCTCATTCTTTCGTTTATTTGGATCAATTCTTATAGAAGAAGAAGAAGAAGAAGAAGAAGAAGAAGAAGAAGAAGAAGAAGAAGAAGAAGAAGAAGAAGAAGAAGAAGAAGAAGAAGAAGAGAGAAGAAGAAGAGAAGAAGAAGAAGAAGAAGAAGAAGAAGAAGAAGAAGAAGAAGAAGAAGAAGAAGAAGAAGAAAAAGAAAAAGAAGACGAAGAGGAGGCGATGCGGTTGTGTGAGAGCTTTCGCAGAAGAATAGATATTTCGAAGAAAAATAATTATTTCGCATTATTATTTTTCCGTCTCACATCCAGACGGAACCAATAAATCATAGGGAAAAAGAAATAAGACACGGAGAAATGCATGTGTGTCGGTAGCTCCAACACACTTCTGTGCGTGCACTATTTACTGACTAGGTGTGTGTTTGATGACTCGCACGAACTTCGCAACCCTCTTTCGCTGGCTGTGGCACAGTAGCCAGGCAGTGAATACATCCACGTCTAGGTGACATGATAATATTATAGCTAACTGATAGACGGCCTAGTTTTGTTTTGTCCGTGATGCGAAAAATAAAGTTGTTTTTTTTTAAGTCGGCATTTGAAACGGAATAAAATCTGAATTTTTCGAGGAATGAAATAAGTCTTTTATTTTCTTTTTTATTGGTTCTATTCTTTGACGTTACGAATTTTATTTTTACTATTAATTTTTAAAAATAATATATTAGCACTTACAGAGAAAATCGTACTGTCGGAAATCCGACAATAAAAACAAACTCTGCCTCTGACCTTCATCATTCAAGCAATCTCTGGCGATCGATTTATCGAGAAACCAAAAAGTAATGACCATTTTAAATTAGTACAAAGCTCAGAAATTGCAATATCAAAGGAAATTGCTATCGAAACACTCAAAGAAATGACCAAAAGACCCTTAACATGTTGGTAGTATTGGTGCTAGTGGCAGTGGAAGAAGTGGTGGTTGTTGTAGCGATGGTGCTCCAGTGGTGGTGGTGATGATGATGAAGCTGTGGTGGGGGTGGTGGTAAAAGTGATGTGGTGGTTGTGGCAGTGACAATGGTGTGATGGCGGTTGTAGAAGTGGTGATGGTAAGAGATGATGATGTACTAAATGAAGTTGTGATGGTGATATCTGCTAGCCCAGTACATTAGATATGAGTAAGTTTTGAGCTGTCTTCAATTCAATAGATGACATTTTGAAACGGTAGCAAGATATTTCCATATATGTTATCTAATGATCCATATCTCTCTCTCTCTTTTTTTTTGAGCATTCACTACTACTACATACTACCAATACTATTACTTTGGTCAAATGATAGGAAATTCGCAAGTATGTAATATGCAAAGACAAGTTAAATACTTAAATGGCTCTAGAGAATTCATTTTGAACCAAATACCATTCCTAAAGCTGCCCACTTTGTAATTCAAGACTCGTACAAAATAATATAGAAGAAAAAAGATCATAATAAATTTTATAAAGCAAAATAGAGTAATTTTACTTATTATCAATAAAAGGAAATAACCCATTTATGTTTAAGCTTTTTAGCAATACAGTGTTTAATTGAAGGCTTTATAGTCAAAGATGTTAGTTCAATTAAATTTTCACTTAAAATATTCTATTTAATAAGTGGCAAAAACTTATATGTCTGAGACTATTTAACGTATAAAATAAGCTGATATATATGCACAATTCTATGCAAATCCTCAAAAAATGTATGAGAAAAATATTGGTGAAAACCGGCATCATATAAGCAACTGAAATGATAACTATAATACTAAATGTGATGCATCATTCATTCAGAAACACGGTAGTTGGTGTACGACATGTGTGTATCAATGCATCAAATGTATCATCAA
This sequence comes from Berghia stephanieae, assembly GCF_034508935.2. NCBI lineage: Eukaryota > Metazoa > Mollusca > Gastropoda > Nudibranchia > Aeolidiidae > Berghia > Berghia stephanieae. The sequence goes on from NW_027623166.1 coordinate 8,910, forward strand.
CATAATTCACATCACTTATCTTTAAAAAGATCGTACTATATCCCTTGGAATCGTATCTGCATAATTGGGTCAAAAAATCGTACTAAAATACGCTAAATCGTACTGATTGGCGGGTCAGTATTATCCCAGCGAACACCAGACTTAAACCTGAAACTCAAATGTCAACATTTTGCTAAACCAGAAAAGAGGAAGTGCAAACTTTTAATTGACCATATGCATTTGGTTAATTTGACCTACACCATTTGTTTTCATTTTGCCTTTTAAGGTTTCTGAAATGCCTGTTATATGCAAGTCGTTTAAGGTTGGGTGAGAAGAGAGGCGCTGGGAGAGATGAGAAGCGACAGTGATTAGATAGCGGATTCATAGATAAAGACAGCAAGTGCTGAGTGTGTAACCAGCAATGCTATGGGCTGGCTTTGTTTTCATATTATAGAACACATTATGCCACCTGTTACTGTTATGCCGCATTTAACCATCACACATGCTTTGTAAAATATACTCAACACAGAAATCTAGAACAACTAGGCCCGGTCCCACGGTTGAGATTTCCCTGCTGCACTGCATAACAGATTATTTACAAGAAGAAAAAAAAATCATCTCCCAAAACGACAGTTATACATTTGACTCTACCAGACATACCAAATTGAAAACTTCAAATTTAGTAATTTTTATGTCAATTTTTAGTAATTTGACAAAGAAATTCGTAATTTCTGAAATTGTGTATGAACAACCACAATATTATTATTATCATTATTATTGTAGTTGTAGTAGTTATTATTATTATTATAACAGTAGTATAGTAGTAGTAGTAGCAGTAGTAGTTGTTCTTTTTCTCATTATTATTATTAATATTATCATAAAGTATTACTAAGAATTAAAAAATTGTAATTTTCCATAAAACTTATTATTCGGCCATGAAATTTGTCTAAAATTCGTAAAATTACGAAAAATTCGTAATATTCAGCACGTATGCTCTTCTGACCAAGATCAGGAAAGAATGAAGTAATCTCATTTCAGGACTAAGACAGAAAGCAAGCTTGAAAAAGATAAATAGTGATAGAGGACAGAGCCATCCACTATGAGAAATAAAAAACTGCATCCAGGACTTCCACTATGAACCAAGGAGATTTCTGGTATTGCAAGGTGGCAGGGTCATTTGTGAAACTGGAAACAATGAACCGAAGAACAATTTTCTCTCTTCATGATAGGTGCTAGAATTTTAGAGTTACCTAAACCACGAAAAAAAAAATGCAACACAAACCAGAGGCACCCATTCCCCATTTTTTAAAAAGGAGAGAGAGAGAGAGAGAGAGAGAGAGAGAGAGAGAGAGAGAGAGAGAGAGAGAGAGAGCGAAGTATCAAAAGCATTCAAACATGCTTTCTCTCTTTTTTGAATTGTTCACCATGCTTTGCTTTCATTTGTACCTTTTCCTCAGGAGGTAGTTCCTCTCTGTATTTTCTCCTGGATCTGGTAAGCTTCAGCTTTTACAGGGTCAGACATGAGCTCAGTCCAATATTAACCATTTGCCTCCTTGGTAAGTGACTGGACGGAAGACTGCAATCAACCTCACCACAATTCAATTTCATACGGACTGTCCATCTGGGGAGGTCTGAAAAAGTTAAAACAATTATTCTCTCCTCTAATCATAATCAAAATTGTATAAAACGTAACACGCAGAGAGAGAGAGAGAGAGAGAGAG
>NW_027623167.1:0-5000 GCF_034508935.2 Berghia stephanieae
AAAACAAAGGATATCGCTCAGTCTCTCTTTATAACTGTCATTTATAACCTGTTGTCAAGATTATGACCAGCCCCCCCCCTCTTCTATTTAATGGCCACCGATGACGTCACAAACCCATACTGCAGAGCCCCGCCCTCTTTCGACTCTAACAGAGTGGTGACACACTACTGTAGCATTAAATCCTGCTCACTCTCGATTCTTCAACCTGTCACGATTTCATCCATGATGAAATTTAATCATGATATACTGTTTGATTTCTTAAATTTTTACCACTTTTTAAAAACCGAAGTTTGTTGCAATTAACCAGTGACTTTTATATAGAATTATTTCCATTGCTTAGGAAATATTGTGATTAACCGAAAGTTGCGATTAAACGAGTTGCAATTATCCGGAGTGGACTGTAATAGTATTACACATCATGACTCAAAAAAAAAAAAAAAAAAAAAGCAAACTATGTGTACCTAAATGTATTCATTTCCTCATCAAATTACATTCTTACCATTAACATCATAGAATCACATCAAAGGGTTGTCTGGATTGACAGCAAGACATTTTTCAGGATTTTTAAAGCTCAAATCTCTCTGATCTGAAGTTAGAAAAGAAATAGCATATTCTCAACATTAAACTATGATTTTGTGATGGCTGTGATATGGCATACTGTATGCATAAAGCAAGATGCAAAGACAGGTTTTAAGTTTAAAATTATTTTATATTCTTTTCAAAAATCCATTCTTCAGTTTTGCCAAAATAAAATAAACACGAGAAGTGTTGAGTTGGATAGCGCTAAAACTAAAGTAGTATGGTAAGTAAGTAGTAGTAGTATAGTAGTAAACCGACAGATCTTACTCACTAGTGTGAATCTACAGTCTACAGAAGTTCCCGAATTATCTGACCCCACTTCCAAATGACTGACTGACAAGTGACAATCATCAATCGGTGTGTGTGTGGATGTCTACCCTATTGAAAATCTTAAATCAACTGTGATGTAATAAGAATGGCCATAACTTACCATTAAATTATCTCGGTGTCTCTTCAATGATGCCTCCAGCATCAATTTACCCCACGATGCCATAGACGTCTAGTTTGGAACTCAGCAAGTGACGAAAAAATACTTGCGGCTATAGAGAGGACGTCCGTCGGCCACTCTCTTTGCAAGTCAGTAGTTATCAGATAATCCTTGGTTCTTGAAAAATATAGAAACACAGCGGTTCATTTAAAAAGACTCTTTTGTAGATCAAGATATAAATGTTAGGTATTGCACTTTAAAATCTCTTCAGACATAGAACGGGTCAACTTGACGTCTAGACCAAATCATTTCGAAGATCGATATGGCAACAGCAACGCCTGGAATGGAGGATTTAAATGCGGCATCTGACGATTCTACTGCTATGACAGAAGATGCTCCATTTCACGACGTCGAGATGGCTTCAACTGGCATCAGGCATCAACATGCTACTCAATAATGGGTTTGATGAAGCGTTTGACTAAGAACTAAAGGCCGAGCATGATAACTGATAACCACCTACTACTGACTTGCAGAGTGAGTAAGTGAGTGCCGAGTGCCTCTTTATGCGCGAAATTGACTAAACATACGTTTCACGAAAAAAGAGTTACTATGTTTGCTTGTCTCTTGTCACCAAGATAAGAATCCGGACCAAGATTCGATAAATCTGTTTCTAAAAATAGATTATAATTCGTATATCTTGTTCATTCCTCAGATTCACACTTTCACACAATTTTTATATTAGGTTTTCATTACTATAAAAATCCATATAATGCTCTAGAATTTTAGAGAAAATTTCGGAAAGATATATTGCCTCACTATTGAAATATATCGATGAAAACACTGGTACCCCTATTGTACTTTTTTCAGGCGGTCACCTTATTGACCAACCTGAAAATTTAGGCATAACTCTTCTTACTGTGGTGTTTAACAAATAACTTCAATACTATGATTTACAATTATATATCCTTGACGGTTGGGTTGACAACAGGGCTTTCTAAAATAGTATCGGGCCTGTCCAACCGAATTGCGCGAGTTCTCTGCTGGGCTTAAAATTTAAAACCTCGCGATATTAATTTGATTGTCAACAAAGTTTGTGTTACACATTACACACCACAGTTACGCTGGGTACCTGTTGATACAATGAATTTATCGCGTCGTTTGTTATTATTTCTGTTCATGGATATATATATCATTGTGATTGCCATCCCACCATGATGTTTGTTGTGTGTATCTTTTAAAATCTAATTTAGCAATTGAAAAATAATTTAAAGGTAATTTAAAACTATAGTGTCATCTAAGCCATCATCTGTCGTCGAGCAAAACCTTGAACTGTTGCCTTGAGTCAAAACAAAACCGGATGATCTTGTGCTTATACACATCAAAATAAAATTGTCATTAATAGTCTATTTATCTTTATTCTTAACTTATTTGACTCCTCTATGTTATAAAAGTAATTTTGAAATAAAGTATAATCTAAACATAATTCTCTCATACGAAATAAAAAGACAGACAGATTAACAGAGCTCAAGTAAAGCGATCCAGGATAGCCATTTTGATTTCACTTCACTGACTTCACCAACTCATTCAACAATGCAAATAGTAAAATTAAAAGTCTATTTAAAAGAAAACATTGTCTAACAATATTTTCTTAACATTTCAATCGCATTTGATTTGGTGGCATTGGCATTTAGAGTGTTTAAAAATATTTTTGTCTCTATTTCATTTTCAGTGCTATTGTTACCATCCTTATCCCGATATTATCATATATGACTATGATGAATTGAAACTGTGACTATTATATTATTTGACTAACTTTAACTGTGATTGTGAAGTAGATGAAGTCTTCTTCTTCTCCAATGCCTTTAATCTGGAGTCTCGTTTTGAAGATGAAGGTACTCGTCTTTTCGAGTTCTTCTTGTGGGTCGAAAAGTTTGTTGTTTTTTTTTAATGTAGAGAAGTTGCAATGAAGTGACATTGACTCAAAGAGATAAAGCTAATTCTCCGAACTTATGCGACATGAAATTTTGTTACCAATGCCTCGTAAGTGTTCAGTATTTGGTTGTCGTACCAATTATAATCCATCCAAAAAAGCTAGAAATAGAAACCTCGAGAATAGGAATGAAGCTGAAGTAGTGAGAGTGCACGGGTTTCCAACTGATAAGGACGAATGTCGAAAATGGATTGCTGCACTGCCTAATTGCCAACCTAACTATTGAAAAAGTCACTGAACACATTGGAGTCTGTGCAAAGCATTGGCCTGCTGATGCACCCAAAAAGTTTCGTGGAAGATATCTTTGTCCATCTGTACCTCCATCAATTTTCTCATCAGAGATCCCCAAGTCGTCAATACCTGCTACATCTGATATTCCACGTCCAACTTATAAAGCTCTAAATTCAGCCCGCAATCCCGACATTGACCAAACACATGATTTTTTTCAATCTGACCGCTTTGTCTCTCTTGAAATTGATGAATTCCATATTAAATTCAATGAAATTTTGTCTACAAAAGGGAATGTTGTATTTAATGACACTAGGACCGAATATGTTGTTCTTAGTCCTGCACGAGATGGACCAATATTTGATTATATGCTGATTTTTAATATTCATGAAGATGATTGGAGATAATGGAAAACTTTCGTCATGGAGTCAACTTGCAGAAGTTATGCGGTTTGTCCCTGTAAACCAAAATGAGGATAGCAAGACTGATTTCATTTTGAGACAAATAAAACTTATTAATTCTCCAAAAAACACCCGTTTGTATGACCATAATGATTTATCCCCAAGCTTTTAGTTGGTATTCCAGATCCCGCGCTCTTTACTCAGAACTCCGAAATCATATGCAGTTACCATCCCTTACAACGCTAAAAAGGATAACAAGAGCATCCAAGAATATGAGCGACACTGTATTGTATAAAAGTTTTTTGAAGCTCAGGAACAGCGGAGTCGAAACTGCATTTTGATTGTTGATGAAGTATATATTAAATCGTCAATAACATACTCAGGAGGAGTACTGTTTGGATATTCTGAAGATAACCCTCGGAAATTAGCTACTACACTACTATGTATTATGGTTAAATGTATGTTTTCATCCAAGAAATTCCTGGCCAAACTTGTTCCTTGTCACGCCCTTACATCTGAATTCCAGTTCAAATGTGTTCAAGGCCTTATCTCTCTTTTGGAAGACTGCGGAGCAACTGTCTTGGCAATCATTAATGATAACAACAGAGTTAACCAGTCTTTCTTCAAATGTTCCCCGGTTGGTCGATGCAATCTCCATATCTTGTTCAGTCACCATCCTCAGATAAGCCATTGTATCTTCTTTTCGACCCTGTCCATATAATAAAAAACATCAGAAACAACTGGATAACTGAAAGGACTCAAACCCTCAAGTTTCCAATCCGATGGTGCTCAACGCCCAGGACGAAAGTATGCAAAGTGGTCTGATTTGAGAGATTTGTTTAAAATTGAAGTAGACAAAGATGCACGATTATCCAAATTAACGAAAGGAACTGTTTACCCATCAAGTATGGACAAGCAAAAGGTGTCTCTAGTGTTAAATAATTTTTTGTGACAGTACTGTTGTAGCATTGAAGACCTCGGAATCAAGTACAGAATCATGGAAAAAATAACGCAAAATTTATTGCAATGCTCCTGAAACTGGAAATTATTGAATTGCAAGACACCAGTTCAAGACATCCGACTTTGTGACCCTGACGGACAGTCATAAATAATGGTGAGAAAGGACAGAGAGGTCTCCAAACACTACTTGAATGGGCAAACATCGCTTCTCTGATGGACTCTCCTGGTTGTGATCGCATGGAAAGCTTCACACGAGACACATCTCTCGCTCTTCAATGGACATGTGTAGGCCTGGCTGCTCTATGTCAATTCCTTCTGACAACAACATCATCCGCAAAACACAAATATGTTTGTCTTGGCTTTTTCCAGCAAGATGATATAGAACGTCACTTTGGCCATTTTCGCAGGTCTGCAG
>NW_027623167.1:7500-10626 GCF_034508935.2 Berghia stephanieae
TGTGAGGTAAACAATGCTCAGTTTGGTTCATGGTATGAACATCAACACATTTAAAAATACAAACACAGCCATACACGAACATACACGCTTGCACATTGTTTCTACACATGTATACAAAAGAAATGAGCATACATACAAACACATATACATACATACATACATACATACATACATACATGCAGACATACATACATACATACATACATACATACATACATACATACATACATACATACATACATACATACATATATACAGGCACACAGACAGACAGATAGAACGATACGATATATTTGCTGGGACAGCAGATAACCATATTATAAATATAGTGTCTTATATTAAGAAGAAGATGGCAATGGTTGTGATGATGATGAAGATGATGATGATGATGATGATGATGATGATGATGATGACTACGATAAATGATGAGATGATGATGATGATGATGATGATGATGATGATGAATGATGATGATGATGATGAGATGATGATGATGATAGATAATGATAACGACGGCGGCAATGTCGATGATGATGATTCACGACACTGCTGTTCTCGTTATTTTCATTGGTTGTCTCATTTTTCCACAAAAGATTTGTTAATTAATTTTATGGCGGTTGGAATGAAGGTTGTCTTATGTCGATTTGTCCTACATTTTGCTTCTAGATACCGTTCTTCCGGAGCGCAGAAGTTGGAATTTTTCGCTCAGCGGATGCCTCTTTTCGTTGATAATGTTAAAAGATTTCTTCTCAACTGCATTAATAAAAGTTGTGTCCAAGGCTTTTAGGTCGGTGTTAATTATTTTTGAAGCCTCTCTGAGGGTTCTATGTAGTTTGGATTTTTCTTTTGTTCCCACAGCTTCCATACCACATTGTGATGCCAAACGAAACGATACTCAATATTAATGACTTGTAGATTGTATCATGGTCTTTCTGTTCACATTGAAGACCTTAATTTTCTGAGTATATACAAGCGCTGGTTACATTTTTTGATGACATTTTTGGTGTGCGATTCAAATCTTAGACTGTTATCTATAATTACACCAAGGTATTTAAACGTTTCAACAGTTTCAACCGCCTGATTGTTAATTTTTGTTATTTGTCTTGCTCTTTTTTCCTTTTTTTTCTGTGATCAAACAGTTGTTCCTTTGTTTTTGTTACATTGAGCTCTAGACAGTTATCGGCACACCATTTGGTGAATTTACTAACTTGCTCAGAGTATTTAAATTCGGAGACGGAATCATGAGCAGGCCGAGTAATGCGTGTCATCAGCATACTTGATGAGTTGGCAGTTATCAAAGTAGCCACACAATCGTTTGTATAGAGGATGTAAAGTAGAGGTGAGCTTACACACCCTTGTGGGCATCCGTTTGAAAGAGTTTTACTGACGATATATTTGAGCCTACTCTGACATGTTGGGGGCGATCGATGAGAAAGTTGTTATAACCAGTTGATGAGGTAATGGGGAAGGTTTAGAGCATGCAGTTTTACTGATTAATATGTTGGTTTTCATGGCATTAAAGGCAGACGAAAAATCGACTTTATAGGATTCGGCAGTAGTTGGCGGGTGAAACATCCAAGTGAGAATATTGAATGCATCACATGTAAAGGGGCGTCTTCCACACTAAGATTTTGTTGGTAGGCAAACTGATATGGATCAAGTATGTGTTGGTCATATATAAATTGCAACAGCTCTCTTTTCAGAATTTTTTCCAGACATTTCATAATAATTGATGTTAACGCAACAGTCTATAATCATTCAGCTGAGTTGGTGGATTCTTTTTGGGTATGGAATTAATCGATGTTTTCCATATAATTGGGTTTTTTCTGTTCATTTATTGAACGTTGGAAAATAGGCAAGAAAGGGACAGCTAGTTGGTTGTTACAGTTTGAAAATGAGTTCCCCACTAAGTCCATCTGGACCTGGTGCTTTTTTTTTTATACATAACTTAAGAACATTGAGACCTCCTCTTCTTCGATTTCTGGCGGAGGAGACGTATTTTTTTGTTATGATATTAATTTTTGAAAGAACGTTGGTCAATGGTGTCGATCGACAGTAAAACTTATTTAATTCCTCGATATTCATATGTGTGTCATTGTTAAAATCGGGTCTTTTTGTTGTTAACGCGCCACCCATTTCTTTAATCATCCTCCCCGCCTGCGTGCATTTGAATTTTTAAGGTTTGTTTCCATTTTATCTTTATATTTACGTTTTTCTTCATAAATCACCCTTTTAATTGTTTTTTCTGCCTCGTGCTGCTTTTTTTTGTCACCCACTCTATGAGGCGATTTTTTTCATATTTAATAAAAACTTAACTCGTTTGTTGACCCAAGGTTTGTTGTTGTTAAATATTTTAATCCTTTTAGTGTCCACACACAAATCACAACAGAAATGAATATAAGACGTGACAACATCGACCCACTCGTCCAGTGACATGTTATCAGACATGAGTTCATCCCATTATTGTGCAGTCAAAACAACCTTGGAGTTTGTTTATATTTTCTGTTGACCAAAGACGAGTTTCTTTCACAATCGCTTTATTTTTGTCTTAATTTAGTTTTGTAGGTTGGAATCAACAACACACTATTGTGATCTGAATTTCCTATTTTTACTTTTTGAACGCTTCTGTATGCATTTTTAATATTTTGTATAGCACAGATCCAGGGTTTATCTCGTCTGGTAGGAACAGAGACGTGTTTGATAAAAAGAATTTATAGGGCGGCAGTGATTGAAATCACCAAGAATTATTACGGGGGCATCAGGATGTTTTCTTAAAAAATTAAATGATTCCTCCTCAATTACCTGTAAAGCTGTGTTGCATTCGCATCAGGAGGGACGTACACGCAATGACATAAATAAGTGGGAATTCCCGAGGTAAATAGTGGGGTCTAAGAGAGAGGGAAATGAGCTCGATGTCCTTTTCACATAATGAACGTTATTCGACAGCTTTTGCACCAGTTTTTTGTTGACATACACACAATACATACATACATACATACATACATGAAGAAGAAGAAGAAGAAGAAGAAGAAGAAGAAGAAGAAGAAAAAAGAAGAAGAAGAAGAAGAAGAAGGAAGAAGAAGGAAAAAGAAAAGAAGGAGAGGAGGATATGAGGAGGAGTAGGAG
>NW_027623168.1:0-28122 GCF_034508935.2 Berghia stephanieae
TCAAAATTTTAAAAATCCCCAAAACCCTCAAAATTCCCTTTTTTAAATTAATTAAAAAAAACCCCAACTTCCCCCAAAAATTTAAAAAATTTTACCCCGTCGGGAAAAAACAAAAACCCCCCCCAAGCCCAAAGGCCCCCCGTTCAACCAATGCCGAAAGGCCCAATTTTCCAAAATTTTAAAAAAAAAAGAACCACCCCAAGCCCCCCCCCCTTTTCCCCAAAAACCCACCGAAAGAAACCCTCTTTTCCCAAAATTTTAAATAAACCGACCACGAACCTCCCTTTTTTTCCCAATTAAAAAATTAAGCAAACCCCCAAAACCCCCCCCTCCCTTGGCCCAACCTTAAAAAACACCAAAAACCCCAAACCTTTTTAAAAATAACAAAATTTGAAGAACCCCTTCCCCTTTCTTATTCCCTTTAAAACCCAAAAGCACCCCAAAAGAAAAATCCCCCCCCCCCTTTTTTTTTTTGGCCCCGTTTTTTGGGGGGAATTGTTTCCAGGGTCCTTTAAAATTCCTTGGGCCCAATCCAGCAAAAAGTGGACCCCCTTTTTAAAAAGGTTTTTACCAAAACCCCCCAAGAAAAGCACCCCCACCCCCCTTTTTTTAAAAAAAACAACCCCCAAAAAATTATTTTTAAAAAAACAATCAAATGCACCCAAAAATTTCCCCGCCCTTTAAAAAACCCTTTCCCAAGCCCAAAAAGGCCCTTCCAAAAATGCCAAATCAAAACCAACCCCCACCCCCTTTTCCTAAACCCCCCCCCCAAAACCCCACCCCCCCCTTTTTTAAAAAACAAACCCCCCCCCCTTTATTTTTTTTTTAATTATAAAAAATTGGGCCCGAAAACCCCCCCGGGTAAATTAAAATATCCAACAATGCCCTAAAAAAAGGTCGACCTCCCGGGGGCCCCCTTCCAGGAAATCGCACACCAAAGAAAGCCGAACCCCCCACCCCCCCCCACCCCTCTTCCCTCACACCCACCAAAAAGAAAATTCCATTCTTTCTTTTTTTATTAAAAATATAACAAAAAAACCGAGGAACGCCGCGATTGCCACTTTATTTAAAATTTACCTCCTCGAATGCCCTAAAAAACCGCATCCTCAAATTTAAAAGAAAACCCAGAATTCTAAAAAAATTAGCATCCCTTAAGCGAAATGCCAACCAAAAACCAAAACCCCCCCCCCCTTCCCCCTTTCCCCCCTTCCAACATTGCCCAAAACCCCCCTGCCCCCTTTTTTATTCCTTTCCCCCCTTTAAAAAAAATTTCAAATTTTCCCCCTTTTTTTAAAAAAAAAACCCTTTAGGCCCCAAATTAAAAAACCCTTTCCACAATGCCAAAAACCGGCCCCAAAACAATGGACAAAAAAGGAAACCCCAACCCCCCCCCACCCCCCCAAGGGCCCACCATACCAAACCCCCCAAAAACCCCTTTATTTTTAAAAAAAAAAACCAAAAGGAACAAATTTTCCTTTCATTTTTTAAATAAATTTAACCCCACGCCCTAAATTTAACCTTAAAAACTCCTAAGGAATCCAATAAACTTTCTAATTCCCCGCCCCTTTTTTTTAAAACCCTCAATTAAGGAAATCCCCCCCCCTCCCCCCCTTCTTTCCCCCACGACCCCTCCCACAAAAAACCATCCCTTCCCCTTTTATTTATAAAATTAAAAATAACAAAACCGGACCTTGCGACTTTTAAAAAAACTTTAAAAATCTCCAAAAATCCCCTCAAACGCCCCTTGAAGGAAACCTTGAACATATCCCAAACCATCCCAACTTTCGCGAAGGAACATGTTAAAACCCCCCCCCCACCCCCTTTTCTTTCGTAAATACACCCAAAAACCCAAAAACCCACTTCCCTTCCTTTTTTTTTTTAAAAAAAAAAACAAAATTCCACCCTTTTCTTTTTTAAAATTTAAAAAAAACCCACCGCTTCAAATATAAATTTTAAACCCCGGAAAAACGCTCCAAAACCCAACAACGAAAGCCCCAAAAACTTCCCGACAACCCCAAACCCCCCCCCCCCTTCCAAATTTCCCCAAAAGTAACCTCATCCCCAAAATTTTTTATTCCCTTTTCCCAAAAAAAAACCCTTACCCAAACCTTTTTTTAAAATAAAATTCCCAAAGCCCAAACCTCATAAATAAAAAATCCTAAGGAAAACCCTTACTAAGCAACCTCGAATGCCCCTTTTAAAAAACCCAAAAACCCGGGAAACAACCCCTCCCCCCCCCCCATTGCGCCTACGTAAACGACACCCCCAAAAACCCCCCTTTTTTCCTTTTTTTAAAAAAAACAAAAAAGACACCCACGGCCCTTTTCCATTTATAAAATTATATCCCACAATGCTCCACAAATAGTCCGCTATCCTTACACTCCACCTAAACCAACAGTTCCAGAATAGCCGAAATCAAATGACGACTCTTTACGAAGCTAAATGCGACACCAATACGTAAACCGTTACACCCCCCCCCCCCTTCCCCTCTCTTCCCAAAATCCACCACGACCCCCCCACCCTCTTCCATTCTCTTACTATATATATAAAAAAAATAAAAATTTACAAAACCCCCACTTTGCTCATAAATAAAATATCCGGAAGCTCCTAACATATCTCTAACACTGCCACCGAAGAAAAGCGTCCAAATAAACTGCCGAAGACTCCTTGAACAACCCCACTACCATTAAACCGCACCCCTCCCCCCCCTCCTCAAGGGAACCACCCCCCCCCCCCCAATTCTACTTTATTAAAAAAAAAATAACCCCGCTCTTTTCATTTTTTTTTAATAATCTCAAAAATGCCAAAGACCCCGCACCTACGACCTAAAATACGCCAAACAAAACCGCTCCAATAACCGGATCGCACACCTCTTAACGGAAACGCCCGCCTTACTAACGCGACCCCCCACCCCACCCCCCCTATGGCCCTCACATCCCTACACCTCACCAAAAAAGGACCCTATCTCTTTAATTTTAAAATATACAAATAATATCCCGAAAGTCATCCATATTAACAACTTCAACGTGGCCTAAATCCCTACCCACGACATCCTACATAAAGCCCACTTCGAAACAAACCCTCAACAACCCCGAAAAACTTTCATTGTGACCCTCAATCCTAAACACCTCCCTTTACCATAAAACCCCATAACTAAACAAATACCCACCCCCTTTTTTGGCCCTCAACATTTAAAATACCAAAAGAACCCTCTCATTTCCCCTTCTTTAATAATTAAAAAAAAACCGAACTCGGAACTCCGACAAAAATTTTTTTAAACCAATGGAAACCAGCAAAATACCCCCCACCCCCCCTTGGACGAAAAACCGCAGACTACCCGAATAACCCCTTCCCCTTCTTTAAAAAACCAAGTAAGCCGAACCCCCCCCTTTTATTTTCCTCAAAAAAATAACTGCCCGAACGACCTTCCTTTCAATATTTAAAATTAACAAAATCAAACGACGCCGGACCTCTTACACCTTAAATTCTCGAAAAATCCTAAAGTAAAAACCTCAAACTGCGACCTGCCGAACCTTCAACAATTCTCCGAAATCAAACCCGCCAAAAAAAACGTTTCAACCCCCTTCCGGGCCTATAAACAACCTCGAACCCCAAATACCCACCAATCAAATCTGATCCCCCCCCCCCCACATGCGCCCACGACCCCTCACTTGCCGCCATAAAAAAACTCTTCCAGCTCCTTTCTATATTTTTATAACCTAATAATAAAAAAACGGTCGACTTCAATCAAAATCTTTCCAGCAAATCCAAATAATTACGCAACTCCACCCATACCATCCTTCGCACAATCCGAAAAACCGTCCATCCAACAATCCCACCATATTAAAAACACCCTCCCGCGACCCCCTCCCTTTGCCCCCAAATCCCCTACGACACCACCAAAAAAACCCTCTATTCTCTTTTCTTTTTAATTATAAAAAAAAGAGAGACGGGAAGTCGGCCTCTTTTTTAAAAATTATTCCATGCAAACTAAGATCCTCCCACTCCTTCGCAACCCACCATAACAAAACCGTAAACATCTTCAAAATTGCCCTTTAAAAAATGCCACCCTCTTCCCTCCCCCCCCCCCCATGCCCCAACGTACCCTACGACACGCCACCAAAAAACACTTCCAACTATTTTTATAATAATAAATAAAAAAACACGGGCCCGCATCTTCCCGAATTATTTTAAAATTCTCCTACGGATCGTCTACAAATAAACGAATCACCCCCACTTGGCGAAAAATCCCTCCAACTTACCCGGAAACAAACCACCATCCTCCTTACAACTAAACCACACTAAAGGAAACACGATGCACCCCCCCCCCCACCCTTTCTATCCTGCTCTAAAAACATACCCGAAGCCCTCTCCTCCTTTTAAATTATTATTATATTAATTTTAAAAAGAAGATCCGCGACGGCCTGCATGACGGACTTTAAATTTCCCTTCGAAATCCCTCAAATCTCCACCGACTGCCACAGAAAAACAAACCGCTTCCCTTACTCCAAATTCCATCTTTCCCACAACGAGACTCGCACCACAGAGAAACCCTGCGTACCTTGCCCCTGGCCATTACCTGACATTCCAGATCAAAATATTCTTACAAAACTCAAATTATAAACCCCCATCCAAGGCCGCACTTCCGATTTTAAAATAATAAAAACGTCCTAATTCCCTCCCTCAAAATGAAAACAACCCGGTTCCACAAAGAAATAAAACCCACTTCTCTTAACTAAATCAGCTAAACGAAAAGAAAACCCCCCTCCCCCTTCTTCTGGCCCAAAACACCTCACGAAGCGGACAACCACTCTTCCTCTTTTTCTCTCTAATTTTAAAATAACGAATTAACCCCACCGGGGACCTTCCACTTATAATTAAATTATTCTACCATAGAATGCAAATAACCACGTAAGACCTGCCCGACCCCGTTAACTTACCAAAAATCGCCACAATTTTCAACTAAATGCCCAATATTAAAACCAAACCCCCACACTCTTTGGCGCCTCACTTTACAAAACACCAAGAAAGGACAACCATCTTCTCCCTCTTATTTAAAAACACCGACGAACGCCGAATTCCACTCTTATTTTCTTACTCATAAATGCTTAAAAGATACAACCCCACCCCGGCCCCCTTAATAACTATACCTCAATCCGAAGCAACACCTATTCAACGAAAACCAATGATAAAAACCCAACCCCCCCCTCTGGCTCCCCTAAAAACAAAAGCAAAAAGGCCCCCACCCTTTTATTTCAAAATAAACACCAACGCCTGCACTGCACTTTTTTATTATACAAATCCAAAAGAACCCACCTCCGCACTCCCCATTAAAAAGCAGTCAAGAATTCAAATAATACGCCCCGAAAACTTTCATGTCCACCTGCCGAACTGACATCCTCTTAAGCGAAATCCCGCATAGTTAACGTGACACCCCCCCCCCTCCATTTCGCCCTCACATATCACCCTAGACCTGCCACAAAGAAAACACCTCTTCCTTCCTTCTTATTTTATAAAAAAATAACACCGACGACGGCCCGCTTTGTATTAATATACATCAAGCGTCCACAAATAGTACCGCCGCTCACAGCCACATGAACGGAACCGCTTCAACATACTGCCGAAATCAAATCCCATCATCCCTTTTCGAAGCGAAGCCACCAATGAGTAAAACGCCCCCCCCCCCCCCCCCTCATTATTGGCGCCCTCAACGATATCACCTACGACACTGCCACCAGAAAGAAACACCATCTTTCTATTCCTCTTTTATTTTTATTTAATATAAATAATACAAAGAAGCGGCGACTTGCGACTCTTATTTAAAATTAAATACAAAGCGTCCTAAAATAATACCGCTATCCTCTACGACACTGCCACCATTGGAACGGAAAAAACCGCGTTCCAGAACTATACTGCCGGAAATCAAATCCGGCATGCCATCCTTCTTACGAAGCGGAAATGCCACGACCAATGACGTTAAAGACGTGACACCCCCCCCCCCCACCCCTTCCTTCATTTGGCGCCCTCAACGATATCACCATACGACACTGCCACCAAAAGAAGACACCATCATTCTTTCTCTTATTATTTTATTTAAATATAACAAAATAAATGAGCACCGACGGAACGGCTCTGGCGACTTTGTCCGAGCTCTTATATTTCAAAATTATTACTCTCCATAGCGGAAATGCGTCCTACAAATAGATACCGCTATCCTCTACGACACTGCCACCATTGGAACGGAAAAACCGTTCCAGAACTATACTGCCGGAAATCAAATCCGGCATGCCATCCTTCTTTACGAAGCGGAAATGCGCACGACCAATGACGTTAAAACGTGAAACCCCCCCCCCCCCGCTCCCCCCTTCCTTCATTTGGCGCCCTCAACGATATCACCCTACGACACTGCCACCAGAAAGAAGGACACCATCTTCTATTTCTCTTTTTTATTATTATTTTAAATAAATAAAAATAAATGAGCACCGACGGAACGGCTCTGGCGACTTTGTCCGAGCTCTTTATTTCAAAATTATTACTCTCCATAGCGGAAATGCGTCCTACAAATAATACCGCTATCCCTCTACGACACTGCCACCATTGGAACGAAAAACCGCGTTCCAGAACTATACTGCCGGAAATCAAATCCGCATGCCATCTTCTTAACGAAGCGGAAATGCGCACGACCAATACGTTAAACGCTGACACCCCCCCCCCCCCCCCTTCTTCATTTGGCGCCCTCAACGATATCACCCATACGACACTGCCACCAGAAAGAAAGACACCATCTTCTATTCCTTCTTCTTTATTTTTTAAAAATATAACAAAATAAATGAGCACCGACGGAACGGCTCTGGCGACTTTGTCCGAGCTCATTTTTATTTAAAATTATTAACTCTCCATAGCGGAAATGCGTCCTACAAATAGATACCGCTATCCGTCTACGACACTGCCACCATGAACGAAAATCCGTTTTCAGAACTAAACTGCCGGAAATCAAATCCGCATCCATCCTTCTTTACGAAGCGGAAATGCGCACACCAATGACGTTAAAGACGCTGACAACCCCCCCCCCCCACCCCCTTCCTTCATTTGGCGCCCTCAACGATATCACCATACGACACTGCCACCAGAAAGAAGACACCATCTTCCTATTCTCTTCTTCTTCTATTATTATTATATAATATAACAAAATAATGAGCACCGACGGAACGGCTCTGCGACTTTGTCCGAGCTCAAATTATTACTCTCCATAGCGGAAATGCGTCCTACAAATAGATACCGCTATCCTCTACGACACTGCCACCATTGGAACGGAAAAAACCCGTTCCAGAACTATACTGCCGAAATCAAATCGCATGCACATCTTTTACGAAGCGGAAATCCAGACCAATGACGAAAACGTAACGCCCCCCCACCCCCCTTCCTTCATTTGGCGCCCTCAACGATATCACCTACGACACTGCCACCAGAAAGAAGGACACCTTCTATCTCTTCTCTTATTATTTTATTATAAAATAACAAAATAAATGAGCACCGACGGAACGCTCTGCGACTTTGTCCGAGCTCATTATTTTAAAATTATACTCTCCATAGCGAAATGCGTCCTACAAATAGATACCGCTACCGTCTACGACACTGCCACCATTGGAACGAAATCGTTCCAGAACATACTGCCGAATCAATCCCATGCATCCTCTTACGAAGCGAAATGCGCACGACCAATGACGTTAAAGACGTGACACCCCCCCCCCCCCCCCTTCCTTCATTTGGCCCCTCAAGATATCACCTACGACATGCCACCAGAAAAAGCACCACCATCTTTCTTCTCTTTATTATTATTATTTATAAATATAACAAAATAATGAGCACCGACGAACGGCTCTGGCGACTTTGTCCGAGCTCTTATATTTAAAATTATTACTCTCCATACGAAATGCTCTACAAATAATACCCTATCTCTACGACACTGCCACCATTGGAACGGAAAACCGCTTCAAACTATACTGCCGAAATCAAATCCGCATGCCATCTCTTTACGAACGGAAATGCGCACGACCAATGACGTTAAAGACGCTGACACCCCCCCCCCCACCCCCCTTCCTTCATTTGGCGCCCTCAACGATATCACCTACGACACTGCCACCAGAAAAAGAACACCATCTTCCTATTCCTCTCTTCTTTTTATTATTAATAATAAACAAAAAATGAGCACCGACGAACGGCTCTCGACTTTGTCCGAGCTCATTATATTTAAAATTATTACTCTCCATAGCGGAAATGCGTCCTACAAATAGATACCGCTATCGTCTACGACACTGCACCATGGAACGAAAACCGCGTTCAGAACTATACTGCCGGAAATCAAATCCGCATCCATCCTTCTTTACGAACGAAATGCGCACACCAATGACGTTAAAGACGCGACACCCCCCCCCCCCCCCCCCCCTTCCTTCATTGGCGCCCTCAACGATATCACCACGACACTCCACCAGAAAAGACACCATCTTTCTATTCCTCTTATTATTTTATTAAAATATAACAAAATAATAGCACCGACGAACGCTCTGGCGACTTTGTCCGAGCTCTTATTTTAAAATTATTACTCTCCATAGCGGAAATGCTCCTAAAATAGATACCGCTATCCCTCTACGACACTGCCACCATGAACCGAAAACCCGTTCAGAACTATACTGCCGAAATCAAATCGCCATGCCACTCTGTTTGCAAATGCCGACCTTCGAAGGTTTTAAAACTCTTGACAAACCCCCTACAACGCTCCCCACCCCCTTCCTTATTGGCGCCCTCAACGATATCACCCTACGACACTGCCACCAGAAAGAAGACACCATCTTCTATTTCCTCTTATTATTTTTATTTTAAAATATAACAAAATAAATGAGCACCGACGGAACGGCTCTGGCGACTTTGTCCGAGCTCTTATATTTAAAATTATTACTCTCCATAGCGGAAATGCGTCCTACAAATAGATACCGCTATCCCTCTACGACACTGCCACCATTGGAACGGAAAACCAGCGTTCCAGAACTATACTGCCGAAATCAAATCCGCATGCCATCTTGCTTTACGAAGCGAAATGCGCACGACCTAATGACGTTAAAACGCTGACACCACCCCCCCCCCCCCCCCCTTCCTTCATTTGGCGCCCTCAACGATATCACCCTAGCACACTGCCACCAGAAAGAAGACACCATTCCTATCCTCCTTCTTCTTCTTTTATTATTATTAATAAATATAACAAAAGAATGAGCACCGACGGAACGGCTCTGGCGACTCTTGTCCGAGCTCATTATATTAAAATTATTACTCTCCATAGCGGAAATGCGTCCTACAAATAATACCGCTATCCGTCTACGACACTGCCACCATTGGAACGGAAAAAACCGCGTTCCAGAACCATACTGCCGGAAATCAAATCCGGCATGCCATCCTTCTTTACGAAGCGAAATGCGCACGACCAATGACGTTAAAGACGCTGACACCCCCCCCCCCCCCCCCCCTTTCCTTCATTTGGCGCCCTCAACGATATCACCCTACGACACTGCCACCAGAAAGAAGACACCATCTTCTATTCCTCTTCTTTTTTATTTAAAATATAACAAATAAATGAGCACCGACGGAACGGCTCTGCGACTTTGTCCGAGCTCATTATTTTAAAATTATTACTCTCCATAGCGGAAATGCGTCCTACAAATAGATACCGCTATCCTCTACGACACTGCCACCATTGGAACGAAAAAACCGCGTTCCAGAACTATACTGCCGGAAATCAAATCCGCATGCCATCCTTCTTTACGAAGCGGAAATGCGCACGACCAATGACGTTAAAGACGCTGACACCCCCCCCCACCCCCCCTTCCTTCATTTGGCGCCCTCAACGATATCACCATACGACACTGCCACCAGAAAGAAGACACCATCTTCCTATTCCTCTTCTCTTCTTTTATTATTATATAAATATAACAAAATAAATGAGCACCGACGAACGGCTCTGGCGACTTTGTCCGAGCTCATTATATTTAAAATTATTACTCTCCATAGCGGAAATGCGTCCTACAAATAGATACCGCTATCCGTCTACGACACTGCCACCATTGGAACGGAAAAAGCACGCGTTCCAAAACAATACTGCCGGAAATCAAATCCGGCATGCCATCCTTCTTTACGAAGCGGAAATGCGCACGACCAATGACGTTAAAGACGTGACATCCCCCCCCCCCCCCCCTTCCTTCATTTGGCGCCCTCAACGATATCACCCTACGACACTGCCACCAGAAAGAAAGACACCATCTTCCTATTCCTCTTCTTCTTCTTATTATTATTATTATAAATATAACAAAATAAATGAGCACCGACGGAACGGCTCTGGCGACTCTTGTCCGAGCTCATTATATTTAAAATTATTACTCTCCATAGCGGAAATGCGTCCTACAAATAGATACCGCTATCCGTCTACGACACTGCCACCATTGGAACGGAAAAACCGCGTTCCAGAACTATACTGCCGGAAATCAAATCCGGCATGCCATCCTTCTTTACGAAGCGGAAATGCGCACGACCAATGAGTTAAAGACGCTGACACCCCCCCCCCCCCCCCTCCTCCTTCATTTGGCGCCCTCAACGATATCACCCTACGACACTGCCACCAGAAAGAAGACACCATCTTCCTATTCCTCTCTTCTTCTTTTATATTATTATATTAAATATAACAAAATGAATGAGCACCGACGGAACGGCTCTGGCGACTCTGTCCGAGCTCATTATATTTAAAATTATTACTCTCCATAGCGAAATGCGTCCTACAAATAGATACCGCTATCCGTCTACGACACTGCCACCATTGGAACGGAAAAAACCGCGTTCCAGAACTATACTGCCGGAAATCAAATCCGGCATGCCATCCTCTTTACGAAGCGGAAATGCGCACGACAATGACGTTAAAGACGTGACACCCCCCCCCCCCCCCCCCTTCCTTCATTTGGCGCCCTCAACGATATCACCCTACGACACTGCCACCAGAAAGAAGACAACCATCTTCCTATTCCTCTTCTTCTTCTTTTTATTATTATAATAAATATAACAAAATGAACGAGCACCGACGGAACGGCTCTGGCGACTCTTGTCCGAGCTCATTATATTTAAAATTATTACTCTCCATAGCGGAAATGCGTCCTACAAATAGATACCGCTATCGTCTACGACACTGCCACCATTGGAACGGAAAAACCGCGTTCCAGAACTATACTGCCGGAAATCAAATCCGGCATGCCATCCTTCTTTACGAAGCGGAAATGCGCACGACAATGACGTTAAACGCTGACACCCCCCCCCCACCCCCTTCCTTCATTTTGCGCCCTCAACGATATCACCATACGACACTGCCACCAGAAAGAAGGACACCATCTTTCTATTCCCCTTTTCTTATTATTATTATTATTATAAATATAACAAAATGAATGAGCACCGACGGAACGGCTCTGGCGACTCTTGTCCGAGCTCATTATATTTAAAATTATTACTCTCCATAGCGGAAATGCGTCCTACAAATAGATACCGCTATCCGTCTACGACACTGCCACCATTGGAACGGAAAAACCGCGTTCCAGAACTATACTGCCGGAAATCAAATCCGCATGCCATCCTGCTTTACGAAGCGAAATGCGCACGACCTAATGACGTTAAAACGCTTGACACCCCCCCCCCCCCCCTCCCCCTTCCTTCATTTGGCGCCCTCAACGATATCACCATACGACACTGCCACCAGAAAGAAGGACACCATCTTCCTATCCTCTTCTTCTTCTTCTTCTTCTTTATTATTATTTTATAAATATAACAAAATGAATGAGCACCGACGGAACGGCTCTGGCGACTCTTGTCCGAGCTCATTATATTTAAAATTATTACTCTCCATAGCGGAAATGCGTCCTACAAATAATACCGCTATCCGTCTACGACACTGCCACCATTGGAACGGAAAAAACCGCGTTCCAGAACTATACTGCCGGAAATCAAATCCGGCATGCCATCCTTCTTTACGAAGCGGAAATGCGCACGACCAATGACGTTAAAGACGCTGACACCCCCCCCCCCCACCCCCCTTCCTTCATTTGGCGCCCTCAACGATATCACCCTACGACACTGCCACCAGAAAGAAGGACACCATCTTCCTATTCCTCTTTTTCTTTTATTTGGTCGCGTATATTCTACCTGCTACGGTTCCAATGGTGGCAGTGTCGTTAGAGGATAGCGGTATCTATTTGTAGGAACGATTTCCGATATGGAGAGTAATAATTTTGAATTAAAGAGCTCGGACAAAGTCGCCAGAGCGTTCCGTCAGGTGCTCATTATTTTGTTATATTTTAAATAAAAAATTAGAATAAGAGTAGAAGAAAGATGGTGTCCTTCTTTTGGTGGCAGTGTCGTATGGTGATATCGTTGAGGGCCCAAATAAGGAAGGGGTGTGTGGGGGGGGGGTTCCAGCGTCTTTAACGTCATTGGTCGTGCGCATTTCCGCTTCGTAAGAAGGATGGATGCGGATTTGATTTCGGCAGTATAGTTTGGACGCGTTTCGTTCATGGTGGCAGTGTCGTAGGGATAGCGGTATCTATTTGTAGGACGCATTTCCGCTATGGAGAGTAATAATTTAAATATAATGAGCTCGGACAAGAGTCCAGGCGTTCGTCGGTGCTCATTCATTTGTTATATTTATTATAATAATAATAAGAGAAGAGGAATAGAGATGGTGTCTTTTTGTGGCAGTGTCGTAGGTGATTCGTTGAGGCGCAAATGAAGGAAGGGGGTGGGGGGGGGGTGTCGGTTTTAAGCATTGGCGGCGCTTTTGTAAAGGTGGCATGGGATTTGATTTCGGCGTATAGTTCTGAACGCGGTTTTTTCGTTCCAATGTGGCAGTGTCGTAGAGGATGCGGTATCTATTTGTAGGACGCATTTCCGCTATGGAGAGTAATAATTTAAAATAAGAGCTCGGACAAGGTCGCCAGAGCCGTTCGTCGGTGTCATTATTTTGTTTATTTTAAAAAAAAAATAAAAGAGGAATAGGAGATGGTGTTTCTTTCTGCAGTGGTAGGGTGATATCGTGAGGGCGCCAAATGAAGGAAGGGGGGGGGGGGGGTTTGTCTTTAACGTCATTAGTCGTGCGCATTTCGCTTCGTAAAGAGGATGGCATGCGGATTTGATTTCGGCAGTATAGTTCTGGAACGCATTGTTCCGTTCCAATGGTGGCAGTGTCGTGAGGGATAGCGGTATCTATTTGTAGGACGCATTTCCGCTATGGAGAGTAATAATTTTAAAATAATGAGCTCGGACAAAGTCGCCAGAGCCGTTCCGTCGGTGCTCATTATTTGTTGTATATTTATTTTAAATAAAAAGAAGAGAATAGAAAGATGGTGTCCTTCTTTCTGGTGGCAGTGTCGTATGGTGATATCGTTGAGGGCGCCAAATGAAGGAAGGGGGGGGAGGGGAGGGGTGTGTCAGCGTCTTTAACGTCATTGGTCGTGCGCATTTCCGCTTCGTAAAGAAGGATGGCATGCCGGATTTGATTTCCGGCAGTATAGTTCTGGAACGCGGTTTTTTCCGTTCCAATGGTGGCAGTGTCGTAGACGGATAGCGGTATCTATTTGTAGGACGCATTTCCGCTATGGAGAGTAATAATTTTAAATATAATGAGCTCGGACAAGAGTCGCCAGAGCCGTTCCGTCGGTGCTCATTCATTTTGTTATATTTATATAATAATAAATAATAATAGAGAAGAAGAGGAATAGGAAGATGGTGTCTTCTTTCTGGTGGCAGTGTCGTAGGGTGATATCGTTGAGGGCGCCAAATGAAGGAAGGGGGTGGGTGGGGGGGGGGGTGTCAGCGTCTTGAACGTCATTGGTCGTGCGCATTTCCGCTTCGTAAAGAAGGATGGCATGCCGGATTTGATTTCCGGCAGTATTAGTTCTGGAACGCGGTTTTTTCCGTTCCAATGGTGGCAGTGTCGTAGACGGATAGCGGTATCTATTTGTAGGACGCATTTCCGCTATGAAGAGTAATAATTTTAAATATAATGAGCTCGGACAAGAGTCGCCAGAGCCGTTCCGTCGGTGCTCATTCATTTTGTTATATTTATAATAATAATAATAATAAGAAGAAGAAGAAGAGGAATAGGAAGATGGTGTCCTTCTTTCTGGTGGCAGTGTCGTAGGGTGATATCGTTGAGGGCGCCAAATAAAAGAAGGGGGGGTGGGGGGGGGGGTGTCAGCGTCTTAACGTCATTGGTCGTGCGCATTTCCGCTTCGTAAAGAAGGATGGCATGCACGGATTTGATTTCCGGCAGTATAGTTCTGGAACGCGTTTTTTCCGTTCCAATGGTGGCAGTGTCGTAGACGGATAGCGGTATCTATTTGTAGGACGCATTTCCGCTATGGAGAGTAATAATTTTAATATAATGAGCTCGGACAAGTCCCAGAGCCGTTCGTCGGTGCTCATTTATTTTGTTATATTATTAAAATATAAAAGAAGAAGAGGAATAGGAAGATGGTGTCTTTCTTTCTGGTGGCAGTGTCGTAGGGTGATATCGTTGAGGGCGCCAAATGAAGGAAGGGGGGTGGGGGGGGGGGTGTTCAGGTCTTTAACGTCATTGGTCGTGCGCATTTCCGCTTCGTAAAGAGGATGGCATGCGGATTTGATTTCGGCAGTATGTTCTGAACGGCTTTTCGTTCCAATGGTGGCAGTGTCGTAGAGGGATAGCGGTATCTATTTGTAGGACGCATTTCGCTATGGAGAGTAATAATTTTAAATAAAGAGCTCGGACAAAGTCGCCAGAGCCGTTCCGTCGGTGCTCATTTATTTTGTTATATTTTAAAATAAAATAAAGAAGGAGGAATAGAAGATGGTGTCCTTCTTTCTGGTGGCAGTGTCGTATGGTGATATCGTTGAGGGCGCCAAATGAAGGAAGGGGGGGGGGGGGGGGTGTCACGTCTTTAACGTCATTGGTCGTGCGCATTTCCGCTTCGTAAAGAAGGATGGCATGCCGGATTTGATTTCGGCAGTATAGTTCTGGAAGCGGTTTTTCCGTTCCAATGGTGGCAGTGTCGTAGAGGATAGCGGTATCTATTTGTAGGACGCATTTCGCTATGGAGAGTAATAATTTTAAATATAATGAGCTCGGACAAGAGTCGCAGAGCCGTTCGTCGGTGCTTATTATTTTGTTATATTTATTATAATAATAATAGAAGAAGAGAAAGGAATAGGAAGATGGTGTCTTCTTTCTGGTGGCAGTGTCGTAGGGTGATATCGTTGAGGGCGCCAAATGAAGGAAGGGGGGTGGGGGGGGGGGGGTTGTCAGCTGTTTAACGTCATTGGTCGTGCGCATTTCGCTTCGTAAAGCAGGATGGCATGCGGATTTGATTTCCGGCAGTATAGTTCTTGGAACGCGGTTTTTTCCGTTCCAATGGTGGCAGTGTCGTAGACGGATAGCGGTATCTATTTGTAGGACGCATTTCCGCTATGGAGAGTAATAATTTTAAATATAATGAGCTCGGACAAGAGTCGCCAGAGCCGTTCCGTCGGTGCTCATTCATTTTGTTATATTTATTATAATAATAATAATAAGAAGAAGAAGAAGAAGAGGAATAGGAAGATGGTGTCCTTCTTTCTGGTGGCAGTGTCGTAGGGTGATATCGTTGAGGGCGCCAAATGAAGGAAAGGGGGAGCGGGGGGGGGGGGTGTCACGTGTTTAACGTCATTGTCGTGCGCATTTCAGCTTCGTAAAGCAGGAGGCATGCTGGATTTGATTTCCGGCAGTATAGTTCTGGAACCTGGCATTGTCCGTTCCCATGGTGGCATTGTCGTAGAGGGATAGCGGTATCTATTTGTAGGACGCATTTCCGCTATGGAGAGTAATAATTTTGAAAATAAAGAGCTCGGACAAAGTCGCCAGAGCCGTTCCGTCGGTGCTCATTTATTTTGTTATATTTTGAAATAAAAATAATAAGAGAAATAGAAAGATGGTGTCCTTCTTTCTGGTGGCAGTGTCGTATGGTGATATCGTTGAGGGCGCCAAATGAAGGAAGGGGGGGGTGGGGTGGGGGGGTGTGTCAGCGTCTTTAACGTCATTGGTCGTGCGCATTTCGCTTCGTAAAGAAGGATGGCATGCCGGATTTGATTTCCAGCATATAGTTCTGGAACGCGGTTTTTTCCGTTCCAATGGTGGCAGTGTCGTAGACGGATAGCGGTATCTATTTGTAGGACGCATTTCGCTATGGAGAGTAATAATTTTAAATATAATGAGCTCGGACAAGAGTCGCCAGAGCCGTTCCGTCGGTGCTCATTCATTTTGTTATTTATAATAATAATAATATAATAATAATAACAATAAGAAGAAGAGGGATGGAAGATGGTGTCCTTCTTTCTGGTGGCAGTGTCGTATGGTTATATCGTTGAGGGCGCCAAATGAAGGAAGGGGGGTGGGGGGGGGGTGTCAGCGTCTTTAACGTCATTGGTCGTGCGCATTTCCGCTTCGTAAAGAAGGATGGCATGCCGGATTTGATTTCCGGCAGTATAGTTCTGGAACGCGGTTTTTTCCGTTCAATGGTGGCAGTGTCGTAGACGGATAGCGGTATCTATTTGTAGGACGCATTTCCGCTATGGAGAGTAATAATTTTAAATATAATGAGCTCGGACAAGAGTCGCCAGAGCCGTT
This sequence comes from Berghia stephanieae, assembly GCF_034508935.2. Lineage (NCBI taxonomy): Eukaryota > Metazoa > Mollusca > Gastropoda > Nudibranchia > Aeolidiidae > Berghia > Berghia stephanieae. Next base: position 16,718 of record NW_027623168.1, read on the forward strand.
CCGTCGGTGCTCATTCATTTTGTTATATTTATAATAATAATAATAAGAAGAAGAAGAAGAAGAAGAAGAAGAGGAATAGGAAGATGGTGTCCTTCTTTCTGGTGGCAGTGTCGTAGGGTGATATCGTTGAGGGCGCCAAATGAAGGAAAGGGGGGAGCGGGGGGGGGGGGGGGGTCAACGTGTTTAACGTCTTTAGTCGTGGGCCTTTCCGCTTCGGAAAGAAGGGGGGCATGGCGGATTTGATTTCGGCAGTATAGTTCTGGAACGCGATTTTTTCCGTTCCAATGGTGGCAGTGTCGTAGACTGATAGCGGTATCTATTTGTAGGACGCATTACCGCTATGGAGAGTAATAATTTTAAATTAATGAGCTCGGACAAGAGTCGCCAGAGCCGTTCCGTCGGTGCTCGTTCATTTTGTTATATTTATTATAATAATAACAAGAAGAAGAAGAGGAATAGGAAGATGGTGTCTTTCTTTCTGGTGGCAGTGTCGTAGGGTGATATCGTTGAGGGCGCCAAATGAAGGAAGGGGGGTGGGGGGGGGGGGTGGCCGCGTCTTTAACGTCATTGGTCGTGCGCATTTCCGCTTCGTAAGGAAGGCCGGCATGCCGGATTTGATTTCCGGCAGTATAGTTCTGCAACGCGGTTTTTTCCGTTCCAATGGTGGCAGTGTCGTAGACGGATAGCGGTATCTATTTGTAGGACGCATTTTCGCTATGGAGAGTAATAATTTTAAATATAATGAGCTCGGACGAGAGTCGCCAGAGCCGTTCCGTCGGTGCTCATTCATTTTGTTATATTTATAATAATAATAATAAGAAGAAGAAGAAGAGGAATAGGAAGATGGTGTCTTTCTTTCTGGTGGCAGTGTCGTTAGGGTGATATCGTTGAGGGCGCCAAATGAAGGAAGGGGGGAGCGGGGGGGGGGGGGATGTCAGCGTCTTTAACATCATTGGTCGTGCGCATTTCCGCTTCGTAAAGAAGGATGACATGCCGGATTTGATTTCCGGCAGTATTGTTCTCGAAGCGGCATTGTCCGTTCCAATGGTGGCAGTGTCGGAGACAGATAGCGGATCTATTTGTAGGACGCATTTCCGCTATGGAATGTAATAATTTTTTAAAAATAATGAGCTCGGACAAAGTCGCCAGAGCCGTTCCATCGGTGCTCATTTATTTTGTTATATTTATAATAATAATAATAAGAAGAAGAAGAGGAATAGGAAGATGGTGTCTTTCTTTCTGGTGGCAGTGTCGTAGTGGTGATATCGTTGAGGGCGCCAATGAAGGAAGGGGGGTGGGGGTGATGTCCACGACTTTAACGTTATTGGTCGTGCGTATTTCCGCTACGTAAAGAAGGATTGTTTCAAAAAGCGAACCTCTTCGGACAGGCTCGGACACTTTAGTGCAAAACAGTGTTTTTACTCGTGGCATGGCGTATTTGATTTTCGGCAGTATAGTTCTTGAACGTGGCTTTATCGGTTCCAATGGTGGCAGTGTCGTAGAGGGTTAGCGGTATCTATTTGTAGGACGCATTTCCGCTATGGAGAGTAATAATTTTGAAAATAAAGAGCTCGGACGAAAGTCGCCAGAGCCGTTCCGTCGGTGCTTATTTATTTTGTTATATTTTAAAATAAAAATAATAAGAGGAATAGAAAGATGGTGTCCTTCTTTCTGGTGGCAGTGTCGTATGGTGATATCGTTGAGGGCGCCAAATGAAGGAAGGGGGGTGGGGGGGGGGGGTGTCAGCGTCTTTAACGTCATTGGTCGTGCGCATTTCCGCTTCGTAAAGAATGATGACATGCCGGATTTGATTTCCGGCAGGATAGTTCTGGAACGCGGTTTTTTCCGTTCCAATGGTGGCAGTGTCGTAGACGGATAGCGGTATCTATTTGTAGGACGCATTTTCGCTATGGAGAGTAATAATTTTAAATATAATGAGCTCGGACAAGAGTCTCCAGAGCCGTTCCGTCGGTGCTAAAAAAAAAAAAAAAAAAAAAAAAAAAAAAAAAAAAAAAAAAAAAAAAAAAAAAAAAAAAAAAAAAAAAAAAAAAAAAAAAAAAAAAAAAAAAAAAAAAAAAAAAAAAAAAAAAAAAAAAAAAAAAAAAAAAAAAAAAAAAAAAAAAAAAAAAAAAAAAAAAAAAAAAAAAAAAAAAAAAAAAAAAAAAAAAAAAAAAAAAAAAAAAAAAAAAAAAAAAAAAAAAAAAAAAAAAAAAAAAAAAAAAAAAAAAAAAAAAAAAAAAAAAAAAAAAAAAAAAAAAAAAAAAAAAAAAAAAAAAAAAAAAAAAAAAAAAAAAAAAAAAAAAAAAAAAAAAAAAAAAAAAAAAAAAAAAAAAAAAAAAAAAAAAAAAAAAAAAAAAAATAAAAAAAAAAAAAAAAAAAAAAAAAAAAAAAAAAAAAAAAAAAAAAAAAAAAAAAAAAAAAAAAAAAAAAAAAAAAAAAAAAAAAAAAAGAAGGAAGGGGGGGGGGGGGGGGGGTGTCAGCGTCTTTAACGCATGGTCGTGCGCATTTCCGCTTCGTAAAGAAGGATGGCATGCCGGATTTGATTTCCGGCAGTATAGTTCTGGAACGCGGTTTTTCCGTTCCAATGGTGGCAGTGTCGTAGACGGATAGCGGTATCTATTTGTAGGACGCATTTTCGCTATGGAGAGTAATAATTTTAAATATAATGAGCTCGGACGAGAGTCGCCAGAGCCGTTCCGTCGGTGCTCATTCATTTTGTTATATTATAATAATAATAATAAAAGAAGAAGAAGAGGAATAGGAAGATGGTGTCTTTCTTCTGGTGGCAGTGTCGTAGGGTGATATCGTTGAGGGCGCCAAATGAAGGAAGAGGGGAGCGGGGGGGGGGGGGGGGATGTCAGCGTCTTTAACATCATTGGTCGTGCGCATTTCCGCTTCGTAAAGAAGGATGACATGCCGGATTTGATTTCCGGCAGTATTGTTCTCGAAGCGGCATTGTCCGTTCCAATGGTGGCAGTGTCGGAGACAGATAGCGGTATCTATTTGTAGGACGCATTTCCGCTATGGAATGTAATAATTTTAAATATAATGAGCTCGGACAAAGTCGCCAGAGCCGTTCCATCGGTGCTCATTTATTTTGTTATATTTATAATAATAATAATAAGAAGAAGAAGAGGAATAGGAAGATGGTGTCTTTCTTTCTGGTGGCAGTGTCGTAGGTGATATCGTTGAGGGCGCCAAATGAAGGAAGGGGGTGGGTGATGTCCACGACTTTAACGTTATTGGTCGTGCGTATTTCCGCTACGTAAAGAAGGATTTGTTTCAAAAAGCGAACCTCTTCGGACAGGGCTCGGACACTTTAGTGCAAAACAGTGTTTTTACTCGTGGCATGGCGTATTTGATTTTCGGCATTATAGTTCTTGAACGTGGCTTTATCGGTTCCAATGGTGGCAGTGTCGTAGAGGGTTAGCGGTATCTATTTGTAGGACGCATTTCCGCTATGGAGAGTAATAATTTTGAAAATAAAGAGCTCGAGAAAGTCGCCAGAGCCGTTCCGTCGGTGCTTATTTATTTTGTTATATTTTAAAATAAAAATAATAAGAGGAATAGAAGATGGTGTCCTTCTTTCTGGTGGCAGTGTCGTATGGTGATATCGTTGAGGGCGCCAAATGAAGGAAGGGGGTGTGGGGGGGGGTGTCAGCGTCTTTAACGTCATTGGTCGTGCGCATTTCCGCTTCGTAAAGAAGGATGGCATGCCGGATTTGATTTCCGGCAGTATAGTTCTGGAACGCGGTTTTTTCCGTTCCAATGGTGGCAGTGTCGTAGACGGATAGCGGTATCTATTTGTAGGACGCATTTTCGCTATGGAGAGTAATAATTTTAAATATAATGAGCTCGGACGAGAGTCTCCAGAGCCGTTCCGTCGGTGCTTATTCGTTTTGTTATATTTATTATAATAATAATAAGAAGAAGATGAGGAATAGGAAGATGGTGTCTTTCTTTCTGGTGGCAGTGTCGTAGGGTGATATCGTTGAGGGCGCCAAATAAAAGAAGGGGGGTTGGGGGATGTCCACGACTTTAACGTTATTGGTCGTGCGTATTTCCGCTACGTAAAGAAGGATTTGTTTCAAAAAGCGAACCCCTTCGGACGGGCTCGGACACTTAATGCAAAACAGTTTTTTTACTCGTGGCATGGCGTATTTGATTTTCGGCAGTAAGTTCTTGAACGTGGCTTTATCGGTTCCAATGGTGGCAGTGTCGTAGAGGATAGCGGTATCTATTTTTTAGGACGCATTTCCGCTATGGAGAGTAATAATTTTGAAAATAAAGACTCGGACAAAGTCGCCAGAGCCGTTCCGTCGGTGCTCATTTATTTTGTTATATTTTAAAATAAAAATAAATAAGAGGAATAGAAAGATGGTGTCCTTCTTTCTGGTGGCAGTGTCGTATGGTGATATCGTTGAGGGCGCCAAATGAAGGAAGGGGGGGGGGGGTGGGGGGGGCGGGGTGTCAGCGTCTTTAACGTCATTGGTCGTGCGCATTTCCGCTTCGTAAAGAAGGATGGCATGCCGGATTTGATTTCCGGCAGTATAGTTCTGGAACGCGGTTTTTTCCGTTCCAATGGTGGCAGTGTCGTAGACGGATAGCGGTATCTATTGTAGGACGCATTTCCGCTATGGAGAGTAATAATTTTGAAAATAAAGAGCTCGGACAAAGTCGCCAGAGCCGTTCCGTCGGTGCTCATTTATTTTGTTATATTTTAAAATAAAAATAAGAAAAGAATAGAAAGATGGTGTTCTTCTTTCTGGTGGCAGTGTCGTATGGTGATATCGTTGAGGGCGCCAAATGAAGGAAGGGGGGTGGGGGGGGTGTCAGCGTCTTTAACGTCATTGGTCGTGCGCATTTCCGCTTCGTAAAGAATGATGGCATGCCGGATTTGATTTCCGGCAGTATAGTTCTGGAACGCGGTTTTTTCCCTTCCAATGGTGGCAGTGTCGTAGACGGATAGCGGTATATATTTGTAGGACGCATTTCCGCTATGGAGAGTAATAATTTTAAATATAATGAGCTCGGACAAGAGTCGCCAGAGCCGTTCCGTCGGTGCTCATTCATTTTGGTATATTTATTATAATAATAATAATAAGAAGAAGAAGAAGAAGAGGAATAGGAAGATGGTGTCCTTCTTTCTGGTGGCAGTGTCGTAGGGTGATATCGTTGAGGGCGCCAAATGAAGGAAAGGGGGGAGCGGGGGGGGGGGGGTGTCAACGTGTTTAACGTCATTAGTCGTGCGCATTTCAGCTTCGTAAAGCAGGATGGCATGCTGGATTTGATTTCCGGCAGTATAGTTCTGGAACCTGGATTGTCCGTTCCAATGGTGGCAGTGCGTAGAGGATAGCGGTATCTATTTGTAGGACGCATTTCCGCTATGGAGAGTAATAATTTTAAAATAAGAGCTCGGACAAAGTCGCCAGAGCCGTTCCGTCGGTGCTCATTATTTTGTTTATTTTGAAAAAAATAATAAGAGAAATAGAAGATGGTGTCTTCTTTCTGGTGGCAGTGTCGTATGGTGATATCGTTGAGGGCGCCAAATGAAGGAAGGGGGGTGGGGGGGGGGGTGTCAGCGTCTTTAACGTCATTGGTCGTGCGCATTTCCGCTTCGTAAAGAAGGATGGCATGCCGGATTTGATTTCCGGCAGTATAGTTCTGGAACGCGGTTTTTTCCGTTCCAATGGTGGCAGTGTCGTAGACGGATAGCGGTATCTATTTGTAGGACGCATTTCGCTATGGAGAGTAATAATTTTAAAATAATATAATGAGCTCGGACAAGAGTCGCCAGAGCCGTTCCGTCGGTGCTCATTCATTTTGTTATATTTATTAAATAATAAAAGAAGAAGAGGAATAGGAAGATGGTGTCTTTCTTTCTGGTGGCAGTGTCGTAGGTGATATCGTTGAGGGCGCCAAATGAAGGAAGGGGGGGGGGGGGGTGTCAGCGTCTTTAACGTCATTGGTCGTGCGCATTTCCGCTTCGTAAAGAAGGATGCATGCCGGATTGATTTCCGGCAGTATGTTCGAACGCGGTTTTTTTCCGTTCCAATGGTGGCAGTGTCGTAGACGGATAGCGGTATATTTGTAGGACGCATTTCGCTATGGAAGTATAATTTTAATATAATGAGCTCGGACAAAGTCGCCAGAGCCGTTCCGTCGGTGCTCATTCATTTTGTTATATTATATAATAATAAAAGAAGAAGAAGAAGAGGAATAGGAAGATGGTGTCTTTCTTTCTGGTGGCAGTGTCGTAGGGTGATATCGTTGAGGAAAGAGGATGGCATGCGGATTTGATTTCCGGCAGTATAGTTCTGGAACGCGGTTTTTTCCGTTCCAATGGTGGCAGTGTCGTAGACGGATAGCGGTATCTATTTGTAGGACGCATTTCCGCTATGGAGAGTAATAATTTTAAATATAATGAGCTCGGACAAGAGTCGCCAGAGCCGTTCCGTCGGTGCTCATTCATTTTGTTATATTTATTATAATAATAATAAGAAGAGAAGAAGAGAATAGGAAGATGGTGTCTTTCTTTCTGGTGGCAGTGTCGTAGGGTGATATCGTTGAGGGCGCCAAATGAAGGAAGGGGGGTGGGGGGGGGGGTGTTCAGCGTTTTAACGTCATTGGTCGTGCGCATTTCGCTTCGTAAAGAGGATGGCATGCGGATTTGATTTCCGGCAGTATAGTTCTGGAACGCGGTTTTTTCCGTTCCAAGTGGCAGTGTCGTAGACGGATAGCGGTATCTATTTGTAGGACGCATTTTCGCTATGGAGAGTAATAATTTTAAATATAATGAGCTCGGACGAGAGTCGCCAGAGCCGTTCCGTCGGTGCTCATTCATTTTGTTATATTTATAATAATAATAATAATAATAATAAGAAGAAGAGGAATAGGAAGATGGTGTCTTTCTTTCTGGTGGCAGTGTCGTAGGGTGATATCGTTGAGGGCGCCAAATGAAGGAAGGGGGAGCGGGGGGGGGGGGATGTCAGCGTCTTTAACATCATTGGTCGTGCGCATTTCCGCTTCGTAAAGAAGGATGACATGCCGGATTTGATTTCGGCAGTATTGTTCGAACGGCATTGTCCGTTCCAATGGTGGCAGTGTCGGAGACAGATAGCGGTATCTATTTGTAGGACGCATTTCCGCTATGGAATGTAATAATTTTAAATATAATGAGCTCGGACAAAGTCGCCAGAGCCGTTCCGTCGGTGCTCATTTATTTTGTTATATTTATAATAATAATAAGAAGAAGAGGAATAGGAAGATGGTGTCTTTCTTTCTGGTGGCAGTGTCGTAGGGTGATATCGTGAGGGCGCCAAATGAAGGAAGGGGGGTGGGGGGATGTCCACGACTTTAACGTTATTGGTCGTGCGTATTTCCACTACGTAAAGAAGGATTTGTTTCAAAAAGCGAACCTTCGGACGGGCTCGGACACTTTAGTGCAAAACAGTGTTTTTACTCGTGGCATGGCGTATTGATTTTTGGCAGTATAGTTCTTGAACGTGGCTTTATCGGTTCCAATGGTGGCAGTGTCGTAGAGGGATAGCGGTATCTATTTGTAGGACGCATTTCCGCTATGGAGAGTAATAATTTTGAAAATAAAGAGCTCGGACAAAGTCGCCAGAGCGTTCCGTCGGTGCTTATTTATTTTGTTATATTTTAAATATAAAAATAATAAGAGGAATAGAAAGATGGTGTCCTTCTATCTGGTGGCAGTTTCGTATGGTGATATCGTTGAGGGCGCCAAATGAAGGAAGGGGGGTGGGGGGGGGGGTGTCAGCGTCTTTAACGTCATTGGTCGTGCGCATTTCCGCTTTGGAAAGAATGATGGCATGCGGATTTGATTTCCGGCAGTATAGTTCTGGAACGCGGTTTTTTCCGTTCCAATGGTGGCAGTGTCGTAGACGGATAGCGGTATCTATTTGTAGGACGCATTTCCGCTATGGAGAGTAATAATTTTAAATATAATGAGCTCGGACAAGAGTCGCCAGAGCCGTTCCGTCGGTGCTCATTCATTTTGTTATATTTATATAATAATAATAAGAAGAAGAAGAAGAGGAATAGGAAGATGGTGTCTTTCTTTCTGGTGGCAGTGTCGTAGGGTGATATCGTTGAGGGCGCCAAATGAAGGAAGGGGGGGGGGGGGGGGGGGTTGTCAGCGTCTTTAACGTCATTGGTCGTGCGCATTTCCGCTTCGTAAAGAAGGATGGCATGCCGGATTTGATTTCCGGCAGTATAGTTCTGGAACGCGATTTTTTCCGTTCCAATGGTGGCAGTGTCGTAGACGGATAGCGGTATCTATTTGTAGGACGCATTTCCGCTATGGAGAGTAATAATTTTAAATATAATGAGCTCGGACAAGAGTCGCCAGAGCCGTTCCGTCGGTGCTCATTCATTTTGTATATTTATTATAATAATAAAATAAGAAGAAGAGGAATAGGAAGATGGTGTCTTTCTTTCTGGTGGCATTGTCGTAGGGTGATATCGTTGAGGGCGCCAAATGAAGGAAGGGGGTTGGGGGGGGGGGTGTCAGCGTCTTTAACGTCATTGGTCGTGCGCATTTCCGCTTTGGAAAGAAGGATGGCATGCCGGATTTGCTTTCCGGCAGTATAGGTCTGGAACGCGGTATTTTTCCGTTCCAATGGTGGCAGTGTCGTAGACGGATAGCGGTATCTATTTGTAGGACGCATTTCGCTATGGAGAGTAATAATTTTAAATATAATGAGCTCGGACAGAGTCGCCAGAGCCGTTCCGTCGGTGCTCATTCATTTTGTTATATTTATTAATAATAATAATAAGAAGAAGAAAGAGGAATAGGAAGATGGTGTCTTTCTTTCTGTGGCAGTGTCGTAGGGTGATATCGTTGAGGGCGCCAAATGAAGGGAAGGGGGGGGGGGGGGGGGTGTCAGCGTCTTTAACGTCATTGGTCGTGCGCATTTCCGCTTCGTAAAGAAGGATGGCATGCCGGATTTGATTTCCGGCAGTATAGTTCTGAACGCGGTTTTTTCCGTTCCAATGGTGGCAGTGTCGTAGACGGATAGCGGTATCTATTTGTAGGACGCATTTCGCTATGGAGAGTAATAATTTTAAATATAATGAGCTCGGACAAGAGTCTCCAGAGCCGTTCCGTCGGTGCTCATTATTTGTTATATTTATATAATAATAATAAGAAGAAGAGGAATAGGAAGATGGTGTCTTTCTTTCTGGTGGCAGTGTCGTAGGGTGATATCGTTGAGGGCGCCAAATGAAGGAAGGGGGGTGGGGGGATGTCCACGACTTTAACGTTATTGGTCGTGCGTATTTCCGCTACGTAAAGAAGGAATTGTTTCAAAAAGCGAACATCTTCGGACAGGGCTCGGACACTTTAGTGCAAAACATTTTTTTTACTCGTGGCATGGCGTATTTGATTTCCGGCAGTATAGTTCTTGAACGTGGCTTTATCGGTTCCAATGGTGGCAGTGTCGTAGAGGGATAGCGGTATCTATTTGTAGGACGCATTTCCGCTATGGAGAGTAATAATTTTGAAATATAAGAGCTCGGACAAAGTCGCCAGAGCCGTTCCGTCGGTGCTCATTTATTTTTTTATATTTTAAAATAAAAATAATAAGAGGAATAGAAAGATGGTGTCCTTCTTTCTGGTGGCAGTGTCGTATGGTGATATCGTTGAGGGCGCCAAATGAAGGAAGGGGTTGGGGGGGGGGTGTCAGCGTCTTTAACGTCATTGGTCGTGCGCATTTCCGCTTCGTAAAGAAGGATGGCATGCCGGATTTGATTTCCGGCAGTATAGTTCTGGAACGCGATTTTTCCGTTCCAATGGTGGCAGTGTCGTAGACGGATAGCGGTATCTATTTGTAGGACGCATTTCCGCTATGGAGAGTAATAATTTTAAATATAATGAGCTCGGACAAAGTCGCCAGAGCCGTTCCGTCGGTGCTCAATTATTTTGTTATATTTATATAATAAAAATAAAAGAAGAGGAATAGAAAGATGGTGTCTTTCTTTCTGGTGGCAGTGTCGTATGGTGATATCGTTGAGGGCGCCAAATGAAGGAAGGGGGGGGGGGGGGGGTGTCAGCGTCTTTAACGTCATTGGTCGTGCGCATTTCCGCTTCGTAAAGAATGATGGCATGCCGGATTTGATTTCCGGCAGTATAGTTCTGGAACGCGGTTTTTTTCCGTTCCAATGGTGGCAGTGTCGTAGACGGATAGCGGTATATATTTGTAGGACGCATTTCCGCTATGGAGAGTAATAATTTTAATATAATGAGCTCGGACAAGAGTCGCCAGAGCGTTCCGTCGGTGCTCATTCATTTTGTTATATTTATTAAATAATAATAAAGAGAAGAAGAAGAAGAAGAGGAATAGGAAGATGGTGTCTTCTTTTCTGTGGCAGTGTCGTAGGGTGATATCGTTGAGGGCGCCAAATGAAGGAAAGGGGGGGGGGGGGGGGGGGGTGTCAACGTGTTTAAGTCATTAGTCGTGCGCATTTCGCTTCGTAAAGCAGGATGGCATGCTGGATTTGATTTCGGCAGTATAGTTCTGGAACTGGCATTGTCCGTTCCAATGGTGGCAGTGTCGTAGAGGATAGCGGTATCTATTTGTAGGACGCATTTCCGCTATGGAGAGTAATAATTTTGAAAATAAAGAGCTCGGACAAGAGTCGCCAGAGCCGTTCCGTCGGTGCTCATTTATTTTGTTATATTTTAAATAAAATAATAAGAAGAAATAGAAAGATGGTGTCCTTCTTTCTGGTGGCAGTGTCGTATGGTGATATCGTTGAGGGCGCCAAATGAAGGAAGGGTGGGGGGGGGGGGGGGTGTCAGGTTTTAAAGTATTGGGCGTGCGCTTTGTTGTAAAGAAAGGGTGGCATGCGGATTTGATTTGGAGTAAGTTTGGAAGGGGTTTTTTTGTTTAAGGTGGCGTGTGTAGAGGTGGGATCTATTTGTAGGACCCCTTTTGTTGGAGAGTAATAATTTTAAATAAAAGCTGGAAAAGTTCCCCAGGTTCCCTCGGTGCTTTTTTTTGTTTTTTTTTTTGAATAAAAAAAAAAGGAAATAGGAAGATGGTGTCTTTTTTTGGTGGCTGTGTTAGGGTGATACGTTGAGGGCCCAAATAAAAGGGGGGGGGGGGGTTTTTCCCCGTTTTAAAGTTATTGGTCTGGTTTTTTGGGGGAATTTGTTTAAAAAAGGCCTTGGCAGGGGTGGAATTTGCTTTTTTTTGGCAGGGTATTTTTTTTTGGAAAGCGAATGGCTTCGGTTCCCAAGGTGGCAGTGTTTTGAGGGATGCGGTATCTTTTTGTAGGAGCATTTCCCTTTTGGGAGTAATAAAATTTTAAAATAAAGAGTCGGACAAAGTCGCCGGCGTTCCGTCGGGGGGCTCTTTTTTTTGATTTTAAAAATAAAA
>NW_027623169.1:0-10609 GCF_034508935.2 Berghia stephanieae
TTATCTAGACTATAAACGTTAATGGTTACACATAGTTTTGTGTGTTGGCCCGTTATACTTCCGGATGGCAATGTTGTGAGTGAGCTTCTAAGCCACAGTGAACCCACTTGTTGTGTTACGACAACTCCGCCTGGATGCGAGAGGGACACTATACAATCGACGCTATCCACCACTCCAAAAATGTGTGTTGAGAAATATCCAACTTCACAATTGGTCATTTTGCTCAGCGTGACTCGTAGGTATGTTTACAACTTTCAAAAACAAAGCAGCGTGTTTACATTTATTGAGAAATGTCCAATCGTTGTACAGCAACAGATCATGTGATCGATGATTGCATTGGGTGAAAACATGAATATAGATCGCTCTCAGTATTTGCTTGTCGATCGATAGTTGAAGGGCGAGTTTCTGGCCTATTTTAAAAATATGAGTCAGGTTAATACATTTTAAGTGAGAATTACTCATAAACATGGGTGGCAATAAACAATAACAAAGACCTGAGGGACGTCAACTTCGTTCTATCTATACTTATGTGTGCAGATTGTGATCGCTTTGATTGGCCAAGTTCGTAGATAGATATCTTTTCTTTTAAATACTGAGCTTTTATTTCGCGCATATCTACTAAACGTGCTTTACAAAAGGTCCCAGACCAACAGCAACACGTAACATGTAGAACGAGATATCACATTCACATATTGCCTTTTAGGCAATATTGCAATTTTTTTTTCGACAGAGACAACGCTGTTAACGTCCAGGTACTCACTTTACTCACATTTTCTCACCGTATTCAGGTGTAAAGTGAGTACCTGGCCGTTAACACACAAACGCCTAATGCCTTCCTCTTCCTCCCCAAACTCCTTACCTCTGCCATTTATCTTGGTCCTTAGTCGTATATGGTTCTGTGTGGCTATAATATGGTCTAGTGGTATGAACCTCGCTTTTGGATCAGAAGTTCGCTTGGTGCATAGTTGAGTCCCTGGAAAAGCTCTTTACTCACATTTTCTCACCGTACTCAGGTGTAAAGAGCCTTTCCAGGGACTCAACTATTCACCAAGCGAACTTCTGATCCAAAAGCGATGTTCATACCACTAGACCATATTATAGCCACACAGAACCATATACGACCCAGGACCAAGATAAATGGCAGAGGTAAGGAGTTTGGAGGGGAAGAGGAAGGCATTAGGCTTGTGTGTGTGTGTGTGTGTGTGTGTGTGTGTAAGTGATTGTTTGTGTGTATGCGTGTGCGTATGTGTGAGTGTGTGTGTGTGCGTATGTGTGTATGTACGTGTATGTGTGTATGTATGTGCGTGTGTTTGAGTGTTTGTGTGTGTGTGCGCGTGTGTGAGTGAGTGTGTGTGCTTTTGTGTGCGTGTATGTATGTGAATGTGTGTGTATGAGTGTGCGTCGTAAGATAAGGTATTAGATAAGGGTAGAAAACGTGTATATTGCAGTACTCTGAAAAAAACAAAACGTATTTAACATTTTGGCCAGAAAATCGTCCTCCAAATATCAATTGATTCAAATGACCCTTACCTTGGCAAAATCTCTCAAGTTTGGAACTTGGGACGTCCCATGCTTGAGAGTTTGTTTTTTTTAAAAACAAGATAACGGTCATTTTAATCATTCGAGATTTGAAGGACGCGTTTTCTGGTCAAAATTTTAACGTATTATTTTAACAGAGTTCATCAGTAAAGTACCTCGAGTGATTCTGTTGTCAAGCAACAACTCAACAACTTGAAATTCAAGTGGGTTGACTACATGGCGTGTGCTGTACAAGAAGTTGTAATGTGTGTTTGCGCGTGTGAATGTGTGTGTATGTGTGTACGTGTGTGCATATATGTGTGTGTGAATGTGTGTGTGCGCGTGTGCGTGAGTGCGTGTGTGAGTGTCGTGTGTGCGTGTGTGTGTGTGTGAATGTGTGTGTGTGTGTAAAATCTCTCAAATCTGTAAATTGGGACGTCCCATGCTTGAGAGGTTTTTTGGGTTTTTTTTTTTTTACAGGATGAGGGTCGTTTTAATCATTCGAGATTTGAAGGATGAGTTTTCTGGCCAAAATCTTAAACACGTATTTTTATTTTAGAGTTCATCAATGAAGTACCTCGAGTGATTCTGTTGTCAAGCATTCAACTTGAAATTCAAGTGGGTTGACGACATGGCGTGTGCTGCACAAGTAGTTGTAATGTGTGTTTGCACCTTCTAGAACGATTCTAGAATATTATATTCCAACCAGTTAACTGCCGTACGGTTACAAAGTGCTGGCTTGACAAGATCAGAGAGAGATGGAATGGGGATAACCCTCTCAAGCGCATAATGGACGGTGCCCCTGTTTTGAGCCGAAATAATTCCCGGCAACCCTTGTACGTAGATTCCCTGACAGAGATGCATATCGGTTTCGATCCCTAGAGGGACCGAGGACATAGACTCCTCGAAACTGAGGGAGAAGTTGCCAGGTTTCCCCACCAGTAAGAGGAGGCACTGGGTGAAAGCGAATCGGCTTTCTCGAGAACCGGGCCTAATGGCAAAATCGCTTCATCAGTGGGGACTTTCCACATGTCCAATATGTACCCGTTGTGATAACGAGCCCGAAACTGCAGAGCATCTAGTTGAACGGTGTGTTGTGACGAAGCTTCCGGGCAGGTTTGCGACGGTGCACGAGTGCGGTAAAGAATTTTGCTGATTAGGTCGATCGTCATAACATAGTAGTGTGAGCACCATTAGAAGCTGCTGCCGTACTCTGGAAAGATGCGTGTTTAAAAATTCGGCCAGAAAAACTTATGCTTCAAATTTCGATCGATTTAAATTACCCTCATCTTGGTTAAAGGTTATGGCAAAGAGCCCGAGAACGCATGCGCAGAACATGTTGTCGAGCGTTGCGTTTTGATGAAGTTTCCAAGCGGGTTCGTGATCTTACACGAATGCGGCGAGGAATTTACGACCAGGATAGATCACCATAACATAGTAAAGTGTGGCGCCACCAGAAACTGCTGCTGCCAAGGCTGTGTGTACCCTGGCTGCTGCTCGTCTTGGTGTAAGACCTCGCGGGGTCCCGGGTTTGAGACTTTTGCCAAGATGAGGGTCATTTAAATCGATCGATATTTGAAGGTCGAGTTTTCTGGCCATTAAAAAAAAACAAACGTGTTTTTCTCCAGAGCACGGTAGTTGACTTGAATTATTGAGGGACCGTTTTGCTACATGTGTTAATGTGTCCACTTTTGGGAAATATTACACGCAATGTGCAAATCTTGATACTTCAAAGTCGTGGCTTGTTATAGTATTAGTATTCTTTAGAACTCCGTAGCTTGGTTTAGAGGACTCAAATATATATATATATATATATATATATATATATATATATATATATATATATATATATATATATATATATATATATTCCAAAGTTTGCAGCTACGGACTGCACAACGTGTCGTTATTTGTTTTAAATTTACCGACCTCATCTGGATTTCTACCATTAGAAGATGAAAGGTCACAGCACAGTTGGGAAGGCTTTCGGCCAAGTCGGATGAGTTTAAGAATCCTATACAACCGACGTGTACTTGATTTATTTCAGGTCTGATAACCCGAATTGTTATAAAAGTACTCTCAAACCAGAACAAGATATCCTCCATTACACCTAATTAAAACAAGGCCATGTTCGATTATCAGACCTGCAAATATGTGCATGTCGGAAACTACGTATGTCTGTCCTCTTACTTCTTCTTCTTCTTCTTCTTTTTTCAGCTTATCTCGCATTTTGCAGGGTTGCCATAATGAATGCCACATCTCCATGCATCATTCAGAACATCATCTTCCTCCAGGCCTATTTCTTTCATATCATCCTTTACCTTATTCCACCATCTAGTCTTTGGGCGTCCCTTTTTCTGTCCTATTACTGGAAAGGATATATATATATATATATATATATATATATATATATATATATATATATATATATAATATATATATATATATATATATATATAATAACTAGGATTTCTGGCTACAGTCAAATCGAATGTCGTTCCGAAAGGGTCCAGCAAAATATCAATAATAGTTAATAGCTGAACGCCACACTACATTGCCATTGTTTGTGTTCCATCATAATAGCCACGTCATGTCGGGTAGACAATGACAAAACGCCTCATTACAGATTGGACATAATTATTTTACTCCATAATATTAAGTGAAAGCTCAATAAAAATATCAACTTTGCCAAAAATGTTAGATAAATAAAATTATGGCAAGTAGGAGGTCAATTAAATTGGTTGATATTGGGAGTAAACGTTTTTCTGTTTTGGTTTAAATTGCAAGAAAGCTTTTTCTCTCTTGGCTGGACTGGACTGACCTGTGGTCAGTGGGTAGTGGAATAATGGTCAAATCGCTTAGAGTCTACAAAAAGAAATTCTATAGCTTAGTGATATAACTTTACGATTGAAGTAATTGATGTAAATTACTGTTATTTCATGAAACCTTGTTCTGGTTGGTGTTGCCAATTTGGCACTTTGGAAAATGGCATTTTTTTTTTTTTTGCAGCCATTTGGTGTCGTGGAATCAAAATTAATTTTGGTATTTTTATAGTTTACTTGTTTCGACATTTTGTACAAAATACATAATATGTCAAATACAACATCAGTCAGTAATTTAGATCTGGCTGGCCAAGTCAACTTTCTACTGGATAAGATGTCAATGTTGCTGCTCGTAGCTCGAAGAAATAGATAATAATGTGAAATTGAATGTAAGCTTCAATTTAATTCCAAAAACATATCAAATGAACGTTTCGGGTTTCCCCTTTATCAACAAAACAGAATGAATGAAACACCACAGATGAATGAGATATTAATGTGGTACTGGCGTACTAGTTAACTACGCCACTACCACAATATCTCATTCATCTGTGGTTCATTCTGTTTTGTTGATAAAGGGGAAACCCGAAACGTTCATTTGATATGTTTTTGGAATTCAATTGAAGCTTATATACAATTTCACATTATTATCTATTACTGACTAAGATGAAAGTTAGATTATAAAATGACGTTTATTTAAACATCTACCTAAAGTTTTTAACGTATTAATTGTTTTTAGTAGTTTATCTGCATTTGCGTTACTTTTAGTCAAACCAATGGGCATACCAAAAGACATAGCTAATCTATTTGTTGCAAACTTTAAATTATGTTTTCATTTGATCCGAATCTCTATCATTTGACTGATCTCCCCCGTCATTGCTTCTTTCTCTCTGATCGTAATTCGTTCTCTCTCTCTCTCTCTCTCTCTCTCTCTCTCTCTCTCTCTCTTCTCTCTTCTCTCTCTCTCTTCTTCTCTCTCTCTCTCTCTCTTTCGCTTCTCTCTCTCTCTTTCTTTCTCTCTCTCTCTCCCTTTCTCTCTCTCTCTCTCTCTCTCTCTCTCTCTCTCTCTCTCCCTTTATCTCTCTGTTCACCTTTTCCCCCTTTTTCTATCTGAATCTTGTAATACATTTCCTGATATTTCTTTTCAAAATAATAAATTCTCCCCGGTAGCCCCATGCCATCAAAGAAGCGTTCGTCATTGTATACATGGGCACTAATAGGGAATGAGATTAGCGGAAGAGTAGCGTCCCTTGATTGGACGTCACCCATAGTCTGAGACGTCACCGGCGGAAAAGTTATTCGAGAGAGAACGTCATGTTGGTTGTGCGCATGCGTCTCTCGTCCTTGCGACTAGTACTACTCCTTCTCCTCCTCCTCCTCCTCCACCTCCTCCTCCTCCCACTACTACTACTACTACTACTACTACTACTACTACTACTACTACTACTACTACTACTCCTACTACTACTACTGCCATTACTACTACTACTACTACTACTACTACTACTACTACTACTACTACTACTACTACTACTACTACTGCTACTACTACTACTACTACTACTACTACTACTACTACTACTACTACTACTACACTACTTCTTCTTCTTCTTCTTCGTTCCCGTCACGTCACATGGTCAGTCCGGTCTGGTGAATGAAGACCACAGTGGTCCTGAGGTCGTCCTCACTGCCGTACAGCTTCTTTGAGTATGGGGTTGGGTCAGGCCAGAAGTTCCTTCTCAACTGGTTGTACTTTGGACATTCCATTAGGACATGATGTCCATTTTCATTTTCAAGTTCGCAGTCACATTGTCCAGTGGCACCTGCTCTGGACATCCTCCACATATGTTCCTTTAACTGGTTGTATCCAGTTCTCAGTCTGAAGATGATGACCTGTTCCTTTCTGTCGAGCACCTTGATTGGGTCATTCATGTTGTATTCTGGGTGCTTCTCTCTCCATCTCTGAGACTGGATAAATTTGGCCATTTTGTTAATTTCTCCTGTTGACTACATTGGGGAGGGTTGCTGCATGCGACTGCCTGCCTTTGCCAGTTGGTCAGCGATCTGATTTCCAAGTATCCCACAGTGTCCTGGAATCCACTGCAGTACAATGTTGGTAAACTTGCTTAGCTTCATGAGATCTTCCACCAAGGCGTCTATATCATCCGCAAGAGACATCATTATATCCTCCAGAATTTTCTTAGCATCTGTTAAAATCACTATGTGTCTTGGTTTTTGATTTTCTGAGAGGATTTGCTTAACAGCTTCATGGATTGCATCTGCCTCTGACTTGTAGATTGAAGTGCGAGTACCAGTCGGTTTGCTGATCTCCTTTTGTTGACCATTTGTGTACTCGATGTGCACTCCCAGGCCCCCGCACGTGTGTTCTTTATTGCATGAACCATCGGTATAGATTCTTGTCCATTTTTTTCCAGGGTAGTTTTGATCAATGCACTTCTGTACAGACTTCTTGATTTCTTCACCGTGTTTTTGTTTTGTTGAAATGTCACCAACGGAAGTCTTGATTTTCAAGTGATTTTGCCTTTTCCAAATTGGTACTCTGATATTTGCTTTGCATTTTTTGGATCATGATTCCGTCAAGTTCGTGATCTTTTTCAATTTGCTGGGCTCTTTCAATAAAGTGGGATCTTTTCAGCCGCCTAGTTTTCTTTTGTTGTGCTCTAGCGTGAGAGGCTGATCTGTCATTGTTTTCACGTCTGTGTATTGTTTCAAAATTTTTGATTCTCTTCTTTCTGATAGAGATGTAAGTCCTGTTATGGTTTCCATTGCATGAATCGGTGTCGATTTCATTCCTCCACTTATTATCCTCATGTTGCTGTTTTGCACTTTGTCCAGTTTTTCCATTTGAGTTTTGGAGCAGTTTCCCCATGCAGATATCCCGTATTCTAGCGCTGGTCTCACATATCCTGTGTAAGTTTGTTTCAGTATATCGGAGCTAGCTCCCCAAGTTGTTCCAGCTAGTTTTTTCAAGAGTTGTGTTCGCTTTACCCCAACTTTCTGACTGTTGCTGATTTGATTTTTCCATGTTAGTCTTGGGTCAAAATGGACTCCTAGGTATTTTGGTGCGTCGTCTTTTTCTAATTCATGGTCTTCAATACGTAGCTTTGCTTTTTCATCTTTTGGGGAGAGGCTAAATATTGTGAACTTTGTCTTCACTGCATTTATTTTCATCGCCCAGTTGTCAGTCCATTCTTTGATATTATCCAGTGTGATTTGCATCCTGTGTTGTGCCTTGATTAAGTTTTGGTCAGAGCTAATCAGAGCTAGGTCATCTGCGTACATCGACATTTTCACTCCTCGACATAGTGTTTCTCTTATATCATTTACATAGAGAAGAAATAGTGTAGGTGATAGTACTCCACCTTGTGGGACTCCATGTTTTAGTTTTGCTTCTCTACTTTTGTGACCTTGTGTTGTTACTCTTGCCTTTCTTGTTTTTAGGTAGTTTTGTATCCAGTTGAGCATGTTATGGGATACTTTTGATTTTTGTAGTTTATATACCAGACCTTTTTTCCACACTTTGTCGAATGCTTTTTCAAAGTCCACTCATACCACAATTTTTTTCTTTCCATCCTGAAACGAGTCTTCTATTTCTTGGGATATGTAGGTTACTTGATTTTCAGTACTCCTGTGTCTTCTGAAACCAGCTTGTTCATTTATTAGCACATTATAGTTTTCAAAATACCACATCAGTCTGGAGTTGATAATTCTTTCTATCAGCTTGCACATGCAGCTTGTAAGACTTATAGGTCGGTAATTTGCGGCTTCATTTGCTTGTTTTCCTTCTTTCTTAATTGGGACAATAATAGCCTTTTTCCATATATCTGGTATTTTACCAGTTTTCCAAGTGCTGTTGTAGAGTTGTAATAGCTTCTTTTTTGCTGTCTTTCCAAGATGGATAAGCATCTCATTTGTTACTTCGTCTGGGCCTGGCGATTTCTTTGTTTTTAACACTTTGAGAGAGCTTTCTAGTTCTTCCATAGTTAGCTTCTTTGTCATTACTTCATCTATGGCTTCCTTGAGTTCCTTTTTTTTGTTTTCTGCATTCTTTTCTAACTCTTTCCTTCAGTTCTTTTTCTATTGTGTTGTCACTAATTTTTTGAACTGCTCCATGAATAGATCTGAAGCTTGTTGTGGACTGACAAGTTCTCCTTCTTTTTCCAAAGCGGGAGGGGCGTAGTGATTCGGTTCTCTATTTAGGGCTTTTGTAAGTTTCCAAAGTTTATTTCCATTTTTTTTTCGAAGTTAAGGCTATGCGTTTTTTCTTTCCATGCCATTTTGGATGTCGTTGCCATTTCTTTTTTAAAGGTAGCTTCTGCCTCTTTATATGCTGCAATATTGTCATCACAGGGGTCTGCTTCAGCCTTTTCTCTTGTTTCCGATACTTCATTACTTAACTGATTAAGATCGTCTGTCCAGAGTGGTATATAATTTTTTCTTGCTCCCTTGGGATACTTTCTTTTGCTGCTTTTAGGATGGCCTTTGTCAGTTCTTTTGCACTTTTGTTGACATTCTTGGTTTTACAGTTTATGTTTTTGCAGTGGCTGTCTGTAAGTTGTTCAAAGCTTTCCCATTTTGCTCTTTTGTAGTTCCATCTTGGGATAGTTTGTGTTTTGTTTTCATTTTGATGATAGAGGTTTGTGATGATTGGCCTATGGTCGCTACCACCCAGTTGGGGCTGTACTGTTCTATTTATCGTCTTTGCTATATCATCTGTGGCAAACGTAAGATCTGGGGTAGATGTGGTTTTCCACGCTCTTGAGAAATATGTGTCCTCATCTTCATCGTCATACAATAGTTGAAGTTTTGTTTCAATTTGCCAGTTTTCTACTGTTTCACCACGTTTGTCCATATCTCCATATCCCCAGCTTTGAGAGTGACTGTTAAAGTCCCCTAGTACCAGACATCTTTCTTCCTGGATTTTTTATCTTGTCTAAATGAAGCTCTTTGTTTGGTGGGCAATAGCACTTAAAAATCAGGAGTTCTTTCTTTCCGATACATACTTTAATTTGCTGTATTTCTGATTGTTCTTGTGTATCAATTTTTATGCCTGCGGTGGGGTAGTCGTTTTTTTACTAATGTCATCACGCCTCCTTTGTGATCCTTTCTATCATGCCTTATTACCTGGTACCCTCTGATGGCAAATCTCATGTTGTCCGTGAGGTGAGTTTCTTGAATGCAGGCAATTTTGATGTCTTGCTCTTTGAGTCTCTTTTCAAGGCTATTTTCTTCTTCGCAACGCCCTCAGCATTCCATTGGAGGATTTTAATTGTGTTTGGTGTTCCAGTCGCATGTAACCTTGATCCTCCTCCCCTGGTTCCGCAAGATGAAGTCAAGGTACCACCAGATCGCTTGGGTGGGCCATTGAGGCCCGGCACTAGGCCCGTCCGGCGGGATTCCACGGGCTTCGCAACCACATCGGATTTGATTATTGTGACGTGTCAGTTTTCCAGTTTCCTGTGATATTTGCGCCTTCCGGCCCCGCTGCTCTGTCTTCGGCGTGCTATTTTTCAGGATTTGCTTCCTTAGTCTTTGACCATCCAAGGTCTGTCCACAAGGCAGTGGCGGTTTTGCTTCAGAGTGCCCTCCTAGATCGATTGCGGTCCCCTGTTAGCGAACTCGATCTGTCCGGGTTTTTGTTCTGAGTGTCCTTCTCTTAGATGGATTGCGGTCCCCGTTTACGAACTCCATCTGTCCGGGTTTTTGTTCGGAGTGTCCTTCTCTTAGATGGATTGCGGTCCCCCGTTTACGAACTCCATCTGTCCGGGTTTTTGTTCGGAGTGTCCTTCTCTTAGATGGATGTCGGTCCCCCGATGACGAGCTCCATCTACCCGTGGTCAGATGGTCTAAGTTGGGATCCGGGAGGATGTCCTGTAGAGAGTCAGTCCCTTTTCACCCCTCCCCCTCGTCGTGGACAACACCCACACCCAAGGGTGTGGACTAGGGGAAGCTGAACTCGACGGTTGATTTTCTCCCTTCTTCCTTCCTTGTTGACGATGCTGACCGTTGTAGATCATTCTTGGTCTGGCCTCTCACTTACACTACTTCTATTACTTACTACTACTACTACTACTACTACTACTACTACTACTACTACTACTACTACTATACTACTACTACTACCACTATTCAGATCTTTATGAAACAATATAACGGCGGACAGCGGTAGGAGAAATAAATGATAACTTTTGCTGTTTCGAACCCGGTCAATTTGTATATGGGTCAATACGCTTCAACGTCGTAACGTCACT
>NW_027623170.1:7500-10627 GCF_034508935.2 Berghia stephanieae
AGATAAAAATCTCCCCTTTCCCCTGACAATTATTTAAATTGAAATTATTCAATACCTAAATTTACCATTCAATGCGCATTAAAAAATTTTTTTAAATATTTCTCTAGCAGGGGACAGGAAAAAGTAATAATTTTTAAAATAAAAAGTGCGTTAATGAGATTTAATTTGTACTTGACTACAATAAAATTGCTTCTTTTTTTCTAGAAGAGCGCTCTCAAACAAATTGTGAATAAACACAGTGCGAACTACAGAAGAAGTATTAATTAAATAGAACTATATACTCTTTTTTTTTCACTCTCTAAAAATCCCAATATAGGGGAGGTCTAATACACTTTACAAAAATTTCCCAAAAACGCCATTTACAGGGAAAATTTAAAGGCAAATAATTTTACGAAAATATTTATAAATAAAATAATGTAAAAATATTTTTTTTTAAATCTGTCTTTAAGATTTTTTTAAAAAACTAAACCAGATACCATGATCACATTGGATGCACGAAAAAAATTCAATGCAGTTTAAAATTCTCGAAATTCTCATTTTGATTTTTTCACTAAAATTATGTGTGTGTGTTTTGTGGTGTGTGTGTTTTTGGGGGAAAAAACCTAAATGATCCTTCCCTTTTTTTCCAAGAGGTGAAAAAAACCCAAAAAAAATTTCTATGCTGACCCATTCAACACATTATAACATATTAAATCCCCTTTCATCAGTTTTTCCGGGAGGATAAAGTTGCTCTGTAATATTTAATTTTATCTATCGTGTTACCTTGGGGCGAACTATGAATACCTGATCTGGGAAAAGTTAATGTGTCTACACAAGGATATAAGTTGGGATTACAGCATGTAGCAATCCCTGGGACCATGAACCCAAAAAAACCCCAATTAATGCGGTTTCAAGCAAGGATTCTCATGAAAAGGAGGGATTCGGCATTTATCATTTTTGTTTTTTTAAAAAAAATTGGGGTTTAAATTTGAATCTGAAAGAAACGAACTTAATCGGGTATCTCAGCTAAGGGTTTTCTTGTAAGGGGACATTCCGCATTTATCATTATGGGGAAATGAGTTTAGGGGAAGAGTCGCCCCCTTGATTGGAAGTCACCTTGCGAGAAAACGCAATTTGGTTTTGAAGTGCCAAACCGCTTTCCCCGGGAACGAGGCAGAGACGCATGGCACAACCAAACTGACGTTCTCTCTCAAAATTTTCTGGGGTGACGTCACGATATGGGTGAGCCCAAATAAGGGACGACTCTCGCAAATCACCCCATTGTTTTTTAAAAATTGGTTTAAAATGTGAAGGTGAATTGTTAAATTTTCTTTTATAAGGCCCGACATTACAAAGTATTTTAAATTTCCTTTAAACCATGTGCCCATTTATGTGAAAATCTTTGTAACTTGAAATTCGTGTCCAAAAATTTTTTAAAAGAAATAAGGAACGGGGTTCACCGGTTTTTTGGCTAAAAACGGACAATTACTTTTAAAACTGTTTGTTACCCTTTAAAAGGAGTATGCCTTTTGCAAAGCAATTCTTTTAGAACCTACAAAAACACTATCCAATCAGCTGCGAAAAAAAAAAAAAAATAATAAAGATACCCCAAAAGGCCCTTTTTTTTTAAAAATTTAAAAAAAAAAAAAAAAGGGAAAACCCCCCCCCCCCCACCCCCCCGACCCCCCCCCCTGATTGATGAAATAAAAGTTGCCTTAGTGTCTCGAGTCTTTTAAAAACCCTCATCCCAAGGGCAAACTTGCGCAAACTGAAAAAGAAAAAATAAATTTTCAAATTCTACCATTTGCTATTCCTCTGGTAAAAACAAAATAGAGCGTACCGCAAGACCCTTTGGGGGCATAAGAAAATTTTTTATTTTTTTACCCCGAAGACTTTTTATTTCATTAGAAGGATGAGATGACCCCCAAAAAGCAATGAGGCAAATTTGAAGTCTCATATTTAAGAAATGTTGACTATCGGGTCACCTTAATCTTTTGAAATATACATTAAGATGCCTTGATCAAATTTTAATAAACAGTGGTTTGCATCAAGCACAATTGGCTTCGCTATTATTATAAGGGGAAAATTTTAGTCAATGTGGGTGGCTTTTGTGACGTCACCGTTTCCAACCCCAGAGTTGAAAAATACTGTAAAATCAAACCCCTTTTCCCCCTCAAAACAAAAATCAAAGTACAAAAGGGTCCCAAAAGAAAGGAAAGGTTTTCTTTAAAACCCCAGAGTAATCATTTTAAATGAAAAATATATCTTGTTTTAACCAAACACTGTTAAACGTTGCATGGCACTTGGGAAGTGAAAAAAAAAACCCCTAAAATTTCTGCATTTTGAGTTTTATAACAACAATTTTAACGGTGTAACCCCCTGCCTCTCACTAAAAGGTTTTTTAGAATTTTGTTTTGGGTTTTTTCCTTTCCTTATATGACTTATTTACTTTTTTTTTAAAGACAAAATCCTAGCCCGCTTTTCTTGCTAAAACAGCCCTTGTTTCCCCTTTACCACGTGTGAGATCTAAAAAAAATGTACCATTTTATTTTATTAAATTTTGAAAAAATTTTGCTGGGTTACCCTTTTTTTTTCTTCCATAGCCCCCAAAGGGAAAAACCCGGAAAAGTTTTTTTTTATCATGGGAAATGGCCCTAAAATCTGGGAAAGAAAACCTCAACCTATTAAACCCAAAAGGGCCTTTCTTTTTTGTCCTCGGAGTGAAAAAAGTATTCGTCTAACACGCACAGGTTGGAGTTGTGATAAAGGAAAGAATTTGAGGTAATTCTAAGCCCAACTTGGGCCTAGGAAAAGGGTTGGGGGGTGTGGAGTTGAGAATATTAGTAAAAAACAATCCCAATACTGCGGGAAGATGAGATGATGGGTGAATGATGGTGATTAGGAAAGTAGTAGTAGTGTTGTATAAAATTTGTGTAGTAAATAGTAGTAGTAGTAAGTAGTAGTTAGTAGTATAGTATAGTAGTAGTGTATAGTAGTAGTGTGGTAGTTTTGTGTAGGAGGACAAACAAAAATTGATATAACTAATTTTATGATAAAAAAACTTAGCAACTTTGAATGACAGAAATTAAAACTAATGAATATTTTAAATTAAGCATAAAGAAGTGCAAAAAAATAAAAATAAAAAAAG
>NW_027623171.1:0-2500 GCF_034508935.2 Berghia stephanieae
CGATATTCTTTTATAGTAGAGACATGGCTCTCACAGTCTGGAGACGACCCAGTTGAAAAGCTATGACACCCCCTGGGTACCAATTTAGATCGTATCCAAGGAAAGATTAGCGAGGGGGTGGCATTGGCGTATTTTATAAAACAAAATTATGTAAACATGTGGAAATCATCGAAATGCGCTGCAAAACAATGGAGGCCATTGATCTTAGATTATCCCTCCAGAATACAAGATACAACTTCAACTGCATCTACCGACCGCCAGCAAACAAGAAAAACAAAATAAAATTACCTGATGTTAGGAAGGAAATCAACGAGATGCTAACTTTGCAACACACGCGTCCTGGCCATTCAATTATACTCGGCGACTTTAATTTTCACTTCGACAACGTCACAGACACCGCCAAATTGCACGAGTCATTATCAGAGAACAACATGTGCCAGATCGTAACAACGCCAACCCACTCTGCTGGTCATATTTTAGATTGGGTAATTGTAGAAAATTCAGAGTTCCAAAAAACCAACGCCACCGTCGATTATCTCCCTTTTCGGACCACTCCCTCATTTCTTTCAATCTTGACGTTTCAAAACCATGCCAAGAAACACCACCACATCAACCAGAAACATTAAAGGCATTAATTTGGACAATTTCAGAGGCGATTTAAAAACAAAACTTACTAAAAATTCAATTATTTCTCCAGACCAGTGGAATAGTTGTCTCATTGAAACGCTTGACAAACATGCGCCATTCCAAACAAGGACCGTCACCAACCGCAAGTATGCTCCGTGGTATACGTCGGACGTTAAAGAAGCTAAACGAAGTGTCGGAGAGCAGAAAGACTGCTGAAAACATCAGGCCTCATGATTCATCGTGAAATATTCAAGAGCGCATTTCGTGCTGGGAAGACAACAATAAAAAAGGCAAAGACCACGTATTTTCTTTCAAAATTTGAAACTTCTAAATCTTGTAAACAATTATTTAACATCTGCAATGATCTACTTGGACGTGAAAGATGCACTTCATTACCATCTACAACCAATCAAAGAGACTTGCCAGAACATTTGTCAACTTTTTTAAAGACAAAATCCATAACATTCGTTCAGAACTAGATCGGCATGAACCATTTATAGATACAAATACATTCTGTGGTACCCTTTAGACAAGTTCCAACCAGTTTCACCTAGTTTCATACACGAGTTGATAAAAAAAGCCCCATTAAATCCTGCGACCTTGATCCCCTACCAGCACAGCTTTTGGCCAGCTCCATCGATACATTATTACCATCCATTACATCAATCATAAATACATCCATACTGACTGGCGAAGTTCCATCGTGCTTTAAAAGTGCCCTCGTCAAACCACTTCTGAAGAAACCATCACTGGACCACAATATATTAAACAATTATCGTCCTGTATCAAATTTACCTTTTTTGTCAAAACTTTTGGAGAAGGTAGTTCTTACACAATTAACATTCTCATCTTAAGAACAACAGTTTGGAACAACCCTTTTCAGTCAGCCTACAAACATCAACACAGTACTGAAACGGCGCTTCTTAAAATCTTTAATGACTTGTTATGTAATGCTGATGCTAACAATATCAATGTATTATGCCTTTTAGATCTTTCAGCTGCCTTTGACACCATTGACCATGACATTTTGTTAAGAAGACTAGAAAATACGTTCGGCATAAAGGAATTGCCCTTAAATGGTTTACATCATATTTACAGGATCGATGGCAGACTGTCGTGGTGAATGGTGTTTGTCAGAACAAGTTTTACTAAATTTTGGAGTGCCACAAGGCTTGTTCTTGGCCTGTCCTTTTTACTGTATATATGCAGCCCTTTCTAGTGTGATATCCAGATTCAATCTGAGTTATCATTTTTATGCAGATGATACGCAAATATATGATTCAGCACCCCTTAGTAATTTACAGTTCTTAATACAACGAATTACGAGCTGTTTTAATGAGATTAAATCTTGGATGTACCACAATAAGTTAAAATTAAATGATAGTAAAACTGAGATTTTAATGTGTGGAAGACCGAGTATCCTTAAACAGGCAAATAAATCACTAATTACTCTCGGAAATAGCACAATAGAATTTTCAATAAAGCAAAAAACCTTGGCGTCATCATTGATAAAGATCTTTCCATGACAAGCCACGTGAATAACACCATACAATCTATGTACATAGAAATGAAAAAAATAAGCAAATTCGTAATTTAATACCGAAGCATATAACAGAACTTTTAATTAATTCCTTGGTTTTATCTAAATTGGACTATTGTAACTCCCTTTGGGCGAATTTAACTAAAGACAAAATTAGCAAACTTCAGGTTGCTCAAAATAACGCAGCCAGGCTCATTGTACGCAATAACAAAAATACCGTCAGCAACTCTTCTTCTCCGTGAGTTACATTGGCTTCCTGTTGAAAAAAGAGTTGCCTATAAGATTTGTACTGTTGTCTACAAATCCCTGAGCACGAACAGTCCTCCTATATTA
>NW_027623171.1:7500-10608 GCF_034508935.2 Berghia stephanieae
GATCTGTTCAAGATGAGTAGATGTTTTGTTGTTGTTTGTTTGTTGTTGTTTTTGTTTTGTTTTTTTTTTTGTTTTGGGGGGGGGGGGGGAGGTAGTTTTTTTCGGGGTTTTTATTGTTGTTTTTTTGTTATTTTATTTTTTGTCTTTGTTATTTGGTTTTTTTTTTTTGTTTGTTTGTTGTTTTTTTTTTGTTGTTTTTTTTTAATTGTTTTATTTAATTCTTTTTTTTTTGCACGTGTTTTTTCTTGTTTGGTTTTTTGTTTGTTTGTTTGTTTGGGTTTTTTTGGTTTTGTTTTGGTGGGGGGGGGGGGTGTTGTTTTATCTTTTGTTTTGTTTTGTTTTTATTTTTTATTTATATATATATTTTTTTAAAAAAAATTTTGGGGGGGGGGGGGGGGTGTTGATTGTTTTGTTTTGTTTTGTTTTTTTGTCTTTGTCTTGCTTTGATTTTTTATTTGTTTTGGGGGGGGGATGTTTGTTTTGTTTCCCTTGTTTGGGGGGGGGGGGGGGGGTGAAAGAGAGAGAGAGAGAGAGAGAGAGAGAGAGAGAGAGAGAGAGAGAGAGAGAGAGAGATCCTCTCTTCCTCCACCAAGCAGTGATGGTTACTGGGTCAGATATATTTTGGCGGAGAGTACTTTATGATAGACGCGCGTCCCTTTTATAAAAGGGTAGCAAGCAAAATAGAAAAAACAAAATAAAAATAAATTCCCTTTATTCATCCCATAGGGGAAATTTGTCTCTAGGGTCTATTCCAAGGGAAGGCTGGAATAACCCAGGCGTCAGCCGCAGTGCAGCGCCGCAATTTGAACTAGGGCGAGATGACTTGCTCAAGGCCACACAGCGCAGCGGCGAGTTATCGAACTCGGTACCTTTCGGGTACGAAGCAAAGACCGTACCGCTGAGCCACGCTGCCCTTAGTTACATAGTTACGTATTCTTAATTCTTATTTGCACGCTACAGAATCTCGGACTCACTCCTGAATCCATGGGTATCATAATTCGGTGGGACTAGAAAATTCGTTCTTTCGTTTGTTTGTTTTTTTTTCAAATTAGATGTGCATGAATTAGTTGAGTGAGACAGCGATACTCAGCGATGCGATTTTTGCTTCGTACCCGAAAGGTACCGATTTCGACTACCCGTCGCGCTGTGTGGCCTTGAGCAAGTAACATCGCCTTAGTTCGCTTTGCGGCGCTGCACTGCGGCTGGCGCCTGATTATTCCAGTCTTTCCCTGGAATAGATCCGAAAGAAAAATCTCCCCTTAGGGATGGTTAAAGGGAATATATTTATTTTTATTTAAGTAACTCTTCTATTTGTGTACATTTCAAGATCCTTTTACTTACATGCCAAATATTTCTCTGTGGCATGTCTGGATTTTAAGGGATATATTATTGGTTTTAAAAAAATTATTTGAGCTTTTATATAGCGCAATATCCACTAAACGCTTTACAAAGCTTCCCTGATCAACAGCAACACATAACATATAGAACGAGACATAAAGCCTAATTAGGCGATAATATATTTTTTTTCCGACAGAGACAACGCTGTTAACAGCCAGGTAATCATTTTACACCTGAGTACGGTGAGAGAATGTGAGTAAAGAGTATTTTCCAAAGACTAAACTATGCGCCGAGCGAGGCTCGAACCCAGGACCTTCCGATCCGAAAGCGAGTGTCATACCACTAGACCACAAATCGTTGATCATTTATATATTTATTTGTTTATTTATTTTATTTGATTTTGATATCTAATGTGAATTCGTCGGTGCTTAGCTTGACTCCTTGCAGCTATGTGATATGACACTCACTTTCGGATCGGAAGGTCCTGTGTTCGAGTCTCGCTCGGCGCACAGTTGAGTCCTTGGAAAAGACTTTTTACTCACATTCTCTCACCGTACACAGGTGTAAAATGAGTACCTACCTGGTCGGAAAAAAGTTGTATTACCGCCTAATAGACGTCATGTCTCGTATAAAGCGCTTTGAGCAGGTTCAGTGTTATTTCGCTATATAAATACTCTGTTAATGCTCTGTTAAATTTTCTTATCAAGTATTCACTTATTCATTGAACGTGTGAAAAATGTGACCTCTGTACTTGATACCTACGTCACTTTATTGTTCTGAAATTAAGTAATTATCTCACGTATAGAATTTCAATTATTCGAGAGTTGCTTTCACTGAGCCTGGAAATCCAATGTCGGTCTGTTTCCTTGATCAATGGACCGTTTGATTCCAGCTTTACAATTGAACAATAAGAGTGGTTTCTTAATATTTGTTCATTCGAATATTTACGCTTTTGTGATTTTCTATCCATGAAGTCTAGATATATAACGACGAGGTAAATTTTATTTAAAGTAATTTGACGCAAACATTCCTTGTATTAAGTTATGATTATATTGACGTGCATAAATTTTCAGGTCTATCAACCGAATGCAATTATGGGCTTTATTTAACATCGATATAGACTGAAGTTTGCGTTGGTTTGAGAGTATATATGTCCATTGTAACGAGTCCAAAACGATTTGAGTTATCAGGCCTGCAAATAAGTACACGTTGGATTTAATCATCATTACGCACTGAAGAAGAAAGCACTCGTATGTGTCAGAACTCCAACAACACAACAGCTACTACTACTACTACTACTACTACTACTACTACTACTACTACTACTACTACTACAGCTACTACTACTACTACTACTACTACTACTACTACTTACTACAGCTACTACTACTACTACTACTACTATACTACTACTACTACTACTACTACTACTACTACAGCTACTTACTACTAACTACTACTACTACTACTAACTACTACTACTACTACTAACTACTACTACTACTACTACTACTACTACTACTACTACTACTACTACTACTACTACTACTACTACTACTATTACTACTACTATACTACTAAATACTACTAACTACTAATACTACTACTACTACTACTACTACTACAACTACTTTACTGCTGCTGTACTACTACTACTACTACTACTACTACTACTACTATACTACAACTACTATTACTGCTGCTGCTATACTTTCTACTACTACATACTACTACTATACTTCCTACATACTACTACAACACTATTACTCT
>NW_027623172.1:0-5000 GCF_034508935.2 Berghia stephanieae
AAATGAAGAGATGTTTAGAGTTAGTGGGCGAATATGTGTGTGTGTTGTGTGTGTTGTGTGTGTGTGTGTGTGCTTGTGTTTGTGCGTGTGTGTGCTTGTGTTTGTGCGTGTGTGTATGTGTTGTGTGTCAGCGTGTGTATGAGAGAGAGAGAGAGAGATAGAGAGAGAGATAGAGAGAGAGAGAGAGAGAGAGAGAGAGAGAGAGAGAGAGAGAGAGAGAGAGAGAGAGAGAGAGAGAGAGAGAGTTTTAGATGTGTGTTTAATTGTGATTAAAGAATGTCATACAAAAAGAAAGGACTAGTTTGGTTGTTCGGTTATGAAGAATTGATTGACTTCGATTTATCGTGTGCTTGTGTGCTCCGGTGTGTGTAATTTGTTCAGCGCTGAAAGGCTGCTTTTCGCAGAGCTCTTAAAATTATTGCATTTTACGGCTGTTTTAAGTATTATTTCTATATAGAACGAATTGTATTTTATATTCAGAGGATTTCTCATGACTTTGTGCTGCTTTTGACGAAATTTCGTGAATTTTAAACAATTAATTTAGCAATATTTTAAAGTTTTGTAAATTTTTGCAAGGATTTTATCATCTATTGAGACCATTTTTGTTTACGTTTTACGATTTTAAGAAGAAAAAAAGAACAGTGAGCTATTTTAATCTCATTACAACGGTCGACGATGAACATCGAAAATGACAACACCTAATTATTGTTATAACTATTCACCCCAACACATACGTACAATAATACGACACACAATTAATAATACAACCGAATTTAGAAATAGTGAACATTTTGAGATCTTTTGATTATTCAAGGCATACAGAAAAATAACAAAAAGGGGAAATAAAGGTGGAGGGAAACAAAAACAAAAACCAGGAGAAGCCAAAGAAAAAATCAAAAACAACTCAGTCAAATTAAAATGCAATAATTTAAATTCTACTAATAACAATGACGGAAGGCAACGGAAAACCACCGTCACTAACAAACTTTCCCAGAACATCAGCTGTCCCGAACACGTTGAACGTTTCAAACTGGTGCGCAATGAAATAATCACATTGGCCACGTGGAATATACGTACATTAAACCATTTAGGAAAATTTGAAAACGTTATTCAAGAAATGAAAAAGTTCCAAATTAACATCCTTGGAATCTCAGAAACGAAGTAGAAGGGAGGAGTAGTTAAAGAAGATGATTTTGTATTGTATTATGCAGGTGGAAAACATCATGAAAAAGGAGTTGGAATTCTTTTAGACAAATCAAAATCAAAGTGCTATTTAGATCCTGTTGCAATCTCAGAAAGAGTTATTTTAGTAAAGTTGAAAGGAAACCCGTTTAATGTTAATATTATTCAATATACGCCCCAACGTCAGACAGTGACGAAAACACAATTGAAACATTCTATCAAGATATGGAACAAGCATTAAAACAATGTAAATCTGGTGAAATTCGTTTAATAATTGGTGATTTCAATGCAAAGGTTGGTAACGAGAAAGTTGAAAATATCGTTGGCCCCCACGTACTAGGTACCAAAAATGATAGAGGGGAAAGACTTGTCGACTGGTGCAGATTGGAAAACCTTACAATTGTCAATACATGGTTTAAAAACCACGATAGAAAGAAGTGGACATGGATAAGCCCTGGTGGCCTTTATAAAAATCTAATAGACTTTATTCTGGTCCAACATCGATTCAGAAATATCGTACGTAACGCAACAACTATTCCAAGCGCAGATTGTAATAGTGACCACAGACCTGTCAAGGCCACACTAAAAATAAAACTTAAACAAATAAAGAAAAAGAAAGTGGAACCAAAACTGCAATTAGATCTTTTGAGAATTAACCATCAAATAAGAAATGATTACAAAGAATGCGTGAAAGAAAAAAGTGAAAACTTGACCTCAGATATAAACATAGATTAGTACTGGAATCAAGTATCGAACTGCATCACAGAATCTGCAAGAGAAACTATTTCATCTGTGAAAAAACACGAACCAAAACATAAGTGGATGGATGACAAGATCTTGAAACTAATGAATGAAAGACGAAAACTAGAACGCAACAGCAATGAATATAAAGAAGCTAATAAGATTTAAAACGTGAGTGTAAGAGAGCAAAGGAAGATTATATTGAACATGAATGTCACAGAATTGAAAGACTAAAACAATCTAACACCAAACAATTCTACCAGTCAATACAAGATCTAAGTGGAAAACGCCCAGCCGTGGCAAGAAAATGCGTTAAAGACGCAAACGGTAATATACTTATCGACAACAACGAAATTTTCAAACGTTGGGCAGTATACATAAAAAATCTATACGCGGATGACAAGAGAGGGACGGGCTTGGATAAAGAAATCTCTACTGTGAACACGGGTCCCCAGATTATGCGAGAAGAAGTATAAGCTGCTTGCAAAGAGATGAAAAAGGGGAAAGCGGTTGGCCAAGATAGCTTCTCAATAGAATTGATTGACGCCCTCGACGATCTTGGAATAGACATTCTGACAAAAGCCTTTAATGTCTTATATAAAAAGGGTGAATTGCCTAATGTCTTAAGACAATCGGTATTCATTACGATACCCAAAAAACAAGGTACTATTGACTGTGACCAACACAGAACAATCAGCATAATGAGCCAGGCCACAAAAATCATGTTAAGAATACTTATGAAAAGAATGAGGAGCAAGATCTTTCCAGAGATAAGTGACGAGCAGTTTGGTTTTGTTAAAGAAAAGGGTATGGTAAATGCAATCTTTACATTGAAAACATTAATGCAACGGTCAATCGAAAAACAAAAATCACTTTATCTATGCTTCATTGATTATTCCAAAGCTTTTGATTCAGTACAGCACGATACGCTATTCAAAATCTTAGAAAAGATCGGTATAGACAGAAAAGACCTTCGACTTGTGAAAAACGTATATTGGAACCAAACAGCGTGTGTCAAACTGGATAATGAAACATCGGACTTATTTAACATCGAGAAGGGAGTAAGACAAGGTTGCGTCTTATCACCGACCTTTTTAACATATATAGTGAAATAATATTCAAAGAAATGAAGAGATGAAAGGCGTTGTCGTTGGAGGGCAGAATATAAATAGCATAAGATACGCAGACGATGGTTCTCTGATGGCCTACTCTCCAGAACATGTGCAGACAATTTTAGATATAGTGGTGTGCAAAAGTGAAGAGATGGACCTGAAACTAAATATTAAGAAAACCGAATGCATGGTGGTCTCAAAGAATGACAACAACGCGACCTTCCACTTGTCTAGCAAAGGAGAGACCATCAAACAAGTAAAGAAATTTAAATATTTAGGCATTATCATCACCCATGACGCACGTGACACGGATATAAAACAAAGAATAGCAATAGCAAAAAAACTTGTTCCATAAACTGCGACCAGTTGTGTCAAACAACAATTTGAACTTGAAGACCAGAATGAAAGTAGTAGAAACATATAAGTACCCTTTTATACGGTTGTGAAACGTGGACGCTTGACAAAGAATGTACGAGGATGTTAGAGGCATTGGAGATGTGGGTGTATAGAAGAATGTTGAGGTGTACGAACGAGGAAGTGTTGAAGAAGGTAAGAAAGGGAAGAATACTGATCAATAACATCAGAAAGAGGCAGTTACGCTTTCTGGACATTGGTGGAGAAGAGACGTAATAGAAAAGTTGGTCTTATCTGGGACGATCGAAGGAAAGAGAGCTAGAGGAAGACGAAGAATGACTTATTTAAATAACCTAAGAATGGCCCAATGTGACTTAAAAGCAACACAGATTTCATACGCACCGCAGAGGATCGTGATTCGTGGAGACAACTGACCGGCAACCTGCTCAAGAGCACAAGCCACGATGGATGATGATGTTTGCTCGAAACATTACACATCTTGACTTTAAATGCAATCACCCCAGAAAAAGTTAGACAAAGAGAGGGAGGTACATACTGTGTCTTCTATCCCCTTATATCTTATCCAACAAGCTTTCTGTCTTTGTCTTGGAATGAGATTACTTGGTTTTTTTCCGGGCCCTCGTCGGAGTCCTGGCTGAGAGGGAAACAGTCAAAGGCATAGTTATTGTTTTGGGAGATGATATTTTTTTTCCTTGTAAATCATCTCTCTGTTATGTATTATTATATTGGTTATTTTTAATGTATAATGTAAGCATTTGAATGTATTCCTCTTTGTTGGATTTTGTGCTTGTGTCCGGATGAGACATAGGTGATCTCAAACTAAGTACATTGGTGGTATGCTCTTGGAATCTACATCTGATCCCTATTTGTTCCCATTCCTCTTTGTCTTACTTTCTCTCGGGTGCTTTAATTGTAATTCTAGAACTTTTTACTATCCCATTTTCTTCCTTTTTACTGGCGCTGATATAACCTAAATGTGTTGCAAGCGCCGTAAAATCCTTAAAAACAAAAACAAAAACAAAGAGCACTTTGTCGTGCTGTGTGTTTTGTTTTGTTTATTTGATTTTACTGCGCTTTCAACGCTTTTATGTCATTTCAGCGCCCGCAAAAAAGAAAGAGATGAGGGACAGATTCTTTATCTAAATTAAGAAAAAGTAAGAAGAAAGGAGATGGTTCAAAATGGGAACAGAAAATTCCGTGAGCAATCTATTAATGTGGCCATTTTGATATTACCGAAGAGTCCAATCCCGACAGAAGCAAAGGATCTCGTTATGAAGGATGTTTGCAAAGTATAGATTCAAAACTGCAAAATAAAATAATACATGACAGAGATATGAATTACAAGGGAAAAAAATACCTCGAAGGACGGGAGCATCGTTTGTGGGTTCAAAGTGAGTTCTTGAAGAAAGATCTTTACTCACATTTACGTTTAAAATGAGTAGATACCTATGCGATAACAGCGTTTGTCTCTGTCAAAAAGAGAAATTCTTAGAGCGTCCTTCGTGTTCAATGTTGCCCATAATCAAAAATGTAATTAACTATTAAAAGGAGAAATTAATGATGTACGTTCAGATACATTGAGAAGCGGAC
>NW_027623172.1:7500-10623 GCF_034508935.2 Berghia stephanieae
GAAAATGACTATTTAAAAATAATTATTATCTCATAAACAGCAAACAGCTAGAATTTCACATTTTAAATTTCACTTTCCAGCCTCTGAATCACCTCGACATAATGCCGTATTGACACGACGAGTCACAAATGCATTTAAAATCAATGGCTCCCCGTGTGAAGTCAAACTAAAGATATTTTGAGAACTTCTTATCACTGTAAAATACATTCCCGACAAACGTGGGGTGCCGCTGGTATTACATACCTTACCTTACCTTATTCTTT
Organism: Berghia stephanieae; assembly: GCF_034508935.2. NCBI lineage: Eukaryota > Metazoa > Mollusca > Gastropoda > Nudibranchia > Aeolidiidae > Berghia > Berghia stephanieae. Next base: position 7,764 of record NW_027623172.1, read on the forward strand.
TGGGTCTTTGGTGGAACATAAAGTGCCAACAAAGTTCCTCCAGACATATCTGTCCTGGGCTAGCCCGCTCAGCTCATTCCATGTCTTACCAGCTTCTTTCATCTCCTCTTCGACTGTCCTCCTTCATGTGTCCAATGGTCTTCCTTTCTTTCTCTTACCCGGTGGGAACCATCTTTAATGTGTTATTGTAGTCTGGACTTTTTCATTCGGGAGAATAAATCCAGCCATTTCCATCGTCTGTGCTTGAGTTCATCCACAATGTTTTGCAGTATGTCGAAGTGATTCAGAAACCTGAAATTTCGAGAGAGAGAGATCGAGAGAGAGAGAGAGAGAGAGAGAGAGAGAGAGAGAGAGAGAGAGAGAGAGAGAGAGAGAGAGAGAGAGAGATAAAACAACAAAAAAAAAAAAAAACAAAGCAAAACATTAAAATAAACTTTATCTTATAAAACTCCACCGATCTCTATACTTCAGGAAGCTCCCGTCGCTCTCTAGGGTTCAGGAAACCCCCACCGTTGTCTAGGGTTCAGGAAGCCCCCGCTGCTCTCATATTTCAAACGAAATGCTCGAGGCAATTTGCTCCAGATTGACAGAATTATCACATACTATCATTTGATGTGACTATTGATGTATCGATCCTACAATTAGTATTAGTTTTACAATACGATGTTACATAGACTTCAAACAAGATGCTTGAGGAATATGTTGAATATGGTATGGCAAAACTACATCGGTAATGAAGATGTTTAGAAAAAGATGGTATGAACACAATGAGCATACGTTTTGAAAAGGAGACGGATTATAATATGTGACTATAGTTAATTAAACCTCTTTTTGGGGGAAAGGTGTGTTTATATTTCATTATACATGTGTATTCATAGGATATGATCACTCATTCTCATCGCATCATCATGGGCAGACACACCTAAAACATTAAATGTTATAAAAATTGAAAGATACAATTTTGGACAAAGAACTGAAAGGATGGTCTGTATAGCTATTGTTATAATTCCCACAAAAACATGTTTGTAGTCTTGATAGGCTGTCCCAATTATTATGAAAGTCTCTTATGGGATCGGTTAATTGGAACAGAGCTTAATTGGAACGATTTCTGTGTAACGGTTCTCTTCCAATTGGTTGGCACTGTGTTATGAATTTGATAAATATTTAAACTATTCATAAGTAATATTGTTTTATTTTTCATATCATTGTGATTTCAGGAGTGCATCCCTAAGAGGCTGGAGATCAAGAAGTCACTATGGTCAAAGGTTGACAAGATGGTGGATGGAAAGGTCATAATGTCATCTTCAACAAGTGCTCTCGTCTTGCCGTCTGCCATATCAGAGGGACTAGTCCACAAGAACAGATTTATCGTGTGTCATCCTGTAAGTTACGACATTTCATAGACAGAGGCCACCGCCTAATTTCCCGCCTCTCGAGTGACAAACATTAACAGCCGGTTTTATTATTTGGCGAAGACATTGCTCAGAGGAGAGGGAAGGAGGATGTGATAATGAAAAAAAAAAAAAATGAAAGGGAAATTGCTTATTTATTAATCTCCAAATTAGGATAGAACAACTGTTGTTTCGTTTTGCAATTTTTTTTATTTACTGACATGTGGAAACCAGTTGATTGTGCCCTTGAAGGAAAAAAAATCTTTACTCACATTTTCTCACTTAATCAGGTATAAATGAGTACCTGGCCTTACCTTAAAGTGTTGTTTTTGGTCTAGAAACCATTTTTTTAGAGCGGTTTTAGTAGAATTAAGTCGAGATTATGCAAAATCAGCTTATTAAAAACAAAAAAATATATAGCTAGTATGCACACATTTTATGATACGAAGCTTGGTAATCATAAACGGGAAAATTCAATTAAAATATTATATTCCTATCCATTTTATAAAGGTGTGCAAATCACTCCACCCATCCACAGACCAACCCCCCATACTAATCCCCAGCTACGGAGGTCGTCCAGGCAGCTTGGACTGATAAGGAGGTAATCACTCGGACAATGGAGGTGTTGAGGGAGATCAGGCAGGTACCAATCCTGGTCAAAAAGGAAGTTGCTGGATTTGTCCTCAACCGATTGCAATACGCCATCATGGGAGAGGCTTATAAACTTATACAGGTATGGTAAAAAAAAAGTGTCTTAGTCTTTGTAGTACTGTAGCTCACGAAGCTGCCTAACCGTAGCCTTCATAAACTCATAGCTTGGCACTGACCAAACAATTACGTCAAAATACAAGATCAGACCACCAAAAGAAAGCAAATTGTGACTTGTAGTTGAATAAAACTATGTACATGCTCATTTTTAATACATTTTTTTCCAATTTTGGAAAGTAGCATAAGTCTCTTGGATTGAGTGAGTTAAAAGTACTCCAGATGCTCTAAATCCACATAAGTAAAATTTTCAAATTAGGCTAAGTTATTTAGGGCGGTATTTGTTTCTTCCACAGGACGGTGTAGTAACTGCGACTGACCTTGACCTCATCATGTCCCAGGGCCTTGGTATGAGATACGCCTTCATGGGACCGTGGGAAACGGCTCATCTTAATGTTGAAGGTTCGCTGAATTAATACTCTGTTATATCAAATGATTACGATATTCCGTGAAAAAGGCACGCGAAAGTACTGTAAATGGCTTTTATTTATTTAGTTATTTTTGCTCGTATTGGAACCGATTTGGTGATGTTAATTTCATGAGAAGGAGGAGGAGGAAGAGGAGGAGGAGGAGGAGGAGGAGGAGGAGGAGGAGGAGGAGGAGGAGGAGGAGGAGGAGGAGGAGGAGAATAAAGTGTACATGACATTTTCACACATTCGCGTCCTCTCCTTCGGTCTGAATGAGGAACTACTGGCTCCAAAAGT
>NW_027623173.1:5000-10585 GCF_034508935.2 Berghia stephanieae
GTGAGTTTTTTTGGCTAAATCACAGCATTTATATACAGATAGTATGCGCTTGGCTAAGAAGCTCATAACATTGCCATCCGGAAGTAAAACGGACCAACACACAAAACTGTGTGTATCCATGAACGTTTATAGTCAGGTTAATAGATAGTTCGAAGATGACGTCACTCAAGTCTTTGTTATTGTTTTTTGCCATCCGCGTTTGTGAGTAATGCTCACTGAACTGTATTAACCCGACTATGAGCATTACTCATAAACGCGGATGGCAAAGAACAATAACAAAGACCTGAGTGACGTCATCTTCGAACTATCTATACAGATAAACACACATACACACATACACACACACACACACACATATATATATATACCTACACTGAACAACAAAAGTCTTGCCAAAAACTTCAAATGGCTTCAACCTTTGAATCACTCAAGATATTTGGATAATCTAAAAAGATTCACAAACATCACCCTCCGATCTGTAGATTGCCATATTTTCTTCTATCTTTAAGATTAATCAATAAAAAGGCGGTTTGAATGTCCAATTCAAATACTGACACAAAAATTAACAATTTAAACTTTAACAGTAATGGTTTGGCTAACTCCCCCCCCCCCATAAAATAGGAAAAGAAGAATTCTGGAAGTGCCTAATGGTGTCTGCACCTTTGTGACGGAATAACAACCACGGTGATCAAAAGCATATGTTTTGGTTAGCGTCCTTCCACCCCGATCTTTGTTGATATCGAGTGAATTTGTAGTCTTGGTTTTCACCACTAAATTAACGTTAGATTCTGGGTGTTTTCTTGGTTCAATTCTTATTGTAATTCATTCAAAGGTTATAGCCGACGTGCACTTATTTGCAGGTCTGATGACCCAATTCCTTATGGGCTCATTGCCGTAATCGAAATCTCAACAATGACGCAAAGTATTGTCCATTACAACAATGTTAGACTCGGCTCGTAAGTGGGTTTGGATGTCAGCAGATCTGCATGTATATGCACGTGGGTTATAGCCAATTAAAATTAAATTTATGTGCAAAGCATTGGTGGTTCAGTAAATATTAAGTGAAAATTACCGACCCAACTGGAGCTCTGAAAATAACAAATAGCTGAGTGACGTCACTTCATTTCTACTGTTTCTACTGATCAGAACAGAAGCCGCATTTACTCGCTGTGCTGTGCTGTGTGTATGTGTGTGTGTGTGTGTGTGTGTGTGGTGTGTGTGTGTGTGTGTGTGTTTCTGGGGAACTAGGGTGTGCCCGTAGCCATCGTAATACTACGATGGCTACGGTGTGCCTCTACGTGTCGATTCAATGTGTTTTAATATGATGAGTGTTTGTTTCTGTCCAGGTGAATGTTTATTTTTTGTATCTCATAGCGAATGACAGTTGCTTCAGCAATAATTACTTCACATAATTATTTTGTTGGACATTAAATAAGAATATATTTATCATTAACTGTCATGTCCGTTGATTGATTGATTTGACTAAATGAAATCAATCTATGAGATGTTCAAAGAAAAAATCAATCAAAGTATTACAATACCTATTGTTAAATGTGATGTTTTAGTTTTGAAACTGAATCACGTCAATAATGAGCAATTGAAATATATTATAAAGCTTTTAATCTTCCCTGAGGGAGATAAATAAGAACATTATGATCAATACATTGAATGGCAAAGCATTGTTAGCGCTGGTCAGACGAGTAAACGCTATGAAAAGAAGAGAATTCGATTAGAAACGGATCACAATATGAAAACGAGTTGAAGGCGGCAAAGGAAATATTAGCCTTTTAACAAGAAAAATATGCGAATCTTTTATTTCTGTGCTCTAAACTCATTACAATCTTTCTTTTTCCTCCGAATGCCAATGTAAATGTAAAGTACATAAGACCTGTGGATTTTTTTATAACAATTGTTCTGTAATAATTTTGGAAAGATACAACACTTTTGAGACATTTCATCCGTCTTTAGTAAGATAGATAAAATAGATGCAAAAGGTAGTCCGTGTGTCTAAAGATTAAAACTGAATATATAGAACAGCTCTGAAAAATAACAGTAGTAGTAGTAGTAGTCGTAGCAGTAGTAGTAGTAGTAGTAGTAGTAGTAGTAGTAGTAGTAGTAGTAGTAGTAGTAGTAGTAGTATAACTTTTCAAACTGTTTATCTCTGCACCCACATCCATTAACAGAGAGCTACGCGTATATATTAATACCTTACTTACCCGGGTTCCATCTCTTTCCAGAGGTCGGATGTCATGGCCTTCCATCCTTCACGGTCCGTTGCAGCCTCGTTACAGTATGCCATGCGCCGTCCTGCAACTTCCTTGATGCCATCTGTCCAGGATTTCCTTTGTCTTCCTCTGCCTCTCTTTCCTTCAATTCTTCCCTCCATTATCCTTTTTTCGAGACTATCATGTCTTCGCATATGTCCAAAATATGACAGCTTTTTGTGCTTCACATTCAAAAGAAGTTCTTTTTGTTTTTGGCCCATTAGGTCGAGGACTTCGATGTTTGTTTTTCTTGCTGTTCAAGGTATTTTCAGCATTCTCCTGTACGTCCACATCTCAAAAGCCTCAATACGTTGTTCTGTCTGTGCGGTTAGTGTCCACGTTTCACAACCATAAAAGAAAATAGACCACACATAGCATTTGGTGCATCTCATTCGTGTTCTGATGGAGATATTTGTGTTGTATATATTAATACACTTTTGAAAAAAAAAGTTTTAGATTTGCCTTCTAAAAGAGTACAAAATATGGTTTGTTATGATTAGCATTTGCTCATCATTCTTGTCCCAGAATTGGCGATCGCGTTTCTCCGATTCTCTTTGTCATCGCCTTTCCTGAAGAACTCTCACGCACCAACAATCTTTCAACTTAATAAGGTTTCTATAAAATGTGACCTTTAGTCTAACAGTGGTATTATATCGACTTGAACAAGAGGTAGAAAACAAACATTTACGTATAAATTATGAATTTTGATTGAAACTGATATACTTTATTAAGAAACGGAGTGTCTACGTACGGTAACTTGAGGCAGTTTAGTGAGCTGCAGCAGTGGGAGTCACATTGTGACACAACTCGCCCATAAGAAAGTTATGACTCGAAATTGTCGTTCGCTTTTAATAGGTTTGGGGGGGGGGGGGGGGGGGGGGGGTGTTCAATTAAAGATGCATAACTTCGTTATAAAGAGGAATATCGCAGATATCTTAGTAACATTATTTTCGGGCACCTAGGCTCAGGATCTACGGACACGGTAACAGTAACATACATGGTAACCTTAAATCTCGCCTTTAATGGATTATATTGTATTGTTTAATTATTTTTTTTTAAATAACACACACACGCACACACACACACACACACACACACACACACACATATATATATATATATATATATATATATATATATATATATATATATATATATATATATAAATATATGAACCAATACCACATCCATAAATATATATTAATCACAGTTATTGTCATTGGTTTTGATCAGCATGAGCGTTGTGGATGATGAAGTGAAATTTTGTCGCTCCAACCTCAAGAACCCATACATGAACTTGTCGGGATTGACTATTATTATTCGATTATGTCATTTTCGACTGTTGAGTGAACAATGAACACAATCAAAATAATACCACCGAATGTCAAAACAAAGACGACACAGGGAGAGAAAAGGGGGTGGGGGGGGGGGGGGCGGGTAGGAGGAGTTCATAAACGAAAAAGAAAGTAATTAAAAACGCGTTTAGGAGGATCCAGAATGAAGAAAAGGAGTGCGTCAACCTTCCTTATTATTTTTTTTATCACGAAGTTGCCAGATATTTTTTCATACGTAATTCAGACCATAACGAAAAAGTAATCCAGATTTTTAAAAAAATAAAAATATTCCAAATTTCCAATAAAATGTCTTTTAAAAATAATTGAGATTTTTTACATAGCAATATCCACAAACGTGCTCAAAGAGCTTTACAAGGGGTCCCTGGCACAACAGCAACATTTAACATGGAGGACGTGATATGACCCCTGTTAGGCGTTATTACAATTTTTCGGACAAAGACAACATATTAACGGCCAGAGAATGTGACTAAAGACCTTTTTGCAAGGACTCAACTAAGCGCCAAATGAGGCTCAAACCCAGGACCTTCCTATCCTAAAGCGAGTATCATACCTCAAGACTACATTGACATGGCCACACTTTCTCTAGCTTAACGTAATATATTGAGACATAGAAAAATATCATCACAAGAGAAATGCTTATAAATGTTGTTTTCCTAAATGTGTTACTGTTATTGCAGGAAATGATATGTAATTTTTAAAAAATTCTTACAAGCCAAAAAATAATCCAAAAAATCCGAACTTAAAATGACAATCCAAAGACGTCAACAAAAAAAGAAAACGAAAAACAGCGGTTTGGATTAAAATAATCCAACCTGGCAGCCCGAAATGACTACGAATGACTGGCCACTCCACGTAATCAGTCGTCAGAGGACCCCAATTTGACTTCATCGTTTCATCCGCCTCTCTCTCTCTCTCTCTCTCTCTCTCTCTCTCTCTCTCTCTCTCTCTCTCTCTGTGTGTGTGTGTGTGTGTGTGTGTGTGTGTGTGCTAAACTATGTTCTTTTGATTCTTTAATTCATGATTAAAAACAAAAAAAAACAAAAAAAAAACAACCCTTGATTATTCCCTATTCCAGACAACATTACGCCAAATCTTTGGATTTGATGTGATGGTGTGAGACATGCAACAATTTTTCTACAGCCCAAAGTAGGGGTATGAGCTGAGTCAGTGTGATATGGGCAAAACAGAATTTCTTCTGAACTCTTTTTCTATTTCTTTATCAGTTCCACTCTCTGCCTTCATTGTATCGTCCTCCCCCTGTATGCGCACGCACATTGGAGCCCGAATAGCCCCGGAAGGCTATTCAGACTCGAGTGCGCAGTAAGAAAGCCAGTGCCCCGATTGAAATAGGCTTCAACAGTCGTATCGTCACTTCCTTCCTTATGACGCGTGGTAACTTAGTAACGCTGGCTCTAACCTATCGGAACAATACCCGGCGAGTATAAAAGCGTATCCAGAGGGGAAAAAACATAAATTTGATCATGTTTTGACTTTTACACATTCTAATCACAAGGCATATGAAAAGTTCTAGCCAGCATGAAGAATAAAAAGTAATGATTTTCTTTGTTTAGAACCAAGATGGCCGCCGTTGCCGGGCGGCGTGACATCAGACTACTGAATCCAATTGTCAAAACGAATTATCATAGATATCACCGAGTCAAGCTGACACAAGATGGACAGTAGGGGTAAAAAAAAATGTTAGTAACATTCTAAATCCTAAAACAAACCAATCATAGTATTCTACGATGTAATAAAATAAGAATTTAAATATGAATATTCGTTTGTCGAAGTGAGCCACAACGTAGCCGTCGTTAACTTAACGATGGCAGTTAACGACATAGATAACACAGGACGGTAGTCTGTGGTTAAAGATGGGTACGGTCACAGACTGTTCCAAGAAATAGTGACGTCACTTGTATGTGTTTACGTACTCATGGAAAGTCAACAAAAGTGTTGAGGATTATTT